>NC_046157.1:144701198-145001198 GCF_011064425.1 Rattus rattus
GGAGCCTCAGTGCACCAGGGTTCCAGATGGATTCCCTGGTGCTTTCTCTGAATCAGCAATGTGTGTAGAGAGCAGTCTCTGGTTTTTAGGCGTGTCTGCCTCTCTGAAGGTTTAGCTCTCCTCCCACGGGATTTGGGTGCAGAGAACTGTTTATCCTGGGTCTGTTTTCTTCAGGTTCTGGCGGTGTCTCAGGCAGGGCTCCCTGCTGCCCTGGGCCCTCCCCACAGGAACCCAGAGGCCTTGTACAGTTTCCTCTTGGGTCAGGGATGTGGGCAGGGGTGGGCAGTGTTGGTGGTCTCTTCCGCTCTGCAGCGTCCGGAGGACCCCACGGATGAACCGGTATGGCATCAATCCCTCGGATGCTGGGAGCAGAGAGCTGCTACGGGCCGGGATCCGCGGGTATGGGACTTCCGGTAAACACAGGACGTGCCCGATCCTAGAGGAATTCTGCCTCTGTTTGTCCCGATTCCACCAGGCAAGTCACTTGCAGCAGATAAGTTAGTCTTACCTGTGGCCCCGAGGCTCAAGTTTGCTCGCGGGGTTCTGCCCACGGGCTCTCCTTGGTGGCAGCAACCAGGAAGATCTGTGCCGCCTCTTCCGGGAGCCTCAGTACACCAGGGTTCCAGATGGCCTCCGGTGTTTTCCTCTGGAATCAGTAATGTGTGCAGAGAGCAGTCTCTTCTGGTTTCGCAGGCGTGTCTGCCTCTCTGAAGGTTAAGCTCTCCCTCCCACGGGATTTGGGTGCAGACGCTGGGATTGTTCTAAGTGTAACCAGATTCTGTTAGGTCACCGCTAAATACCCCTACCCCCAGAAGCTGCCTCTCCCACTCAGAGTAGAACTTAAGCCTTTACTTGTTTTTTCACAAGCTTTCTTTCTCACCTAGCCTACTTCTACGACCACGTTCACATTCACCACACTTCTTCCTGCTCACCAAACAGCAGCTACACTGTCTTCTTGCAGCTGTACTCAGAAAGCAAGCTTAGTTCTTTATTTGTCTAGCTCCCTCTCTTTCTTAAGGGATTGCTATCCTGTCCTCAGAGAGGTACTTTCTGGTTATCTGATCCAAATTAATTGTCCTCTCTTCCTTGGACAATCAATCTCCTACATAACCCTGCTGCTTGATGACTACTTCGTGTCTTTGTTTACTGTCTCCCTACTTGAGTATATTATCCAGGAAGGCAAGGATCTCTCTAATTTACTGAATACTTACCTCAACCACTTATTCACCTAAATGGATACCTGGTACATAGCTGACCAAAAGTGGTTTTGAATAAATGAGTCGATGACTAAATAAATGGAAAAAAAAATTAACTTATTGACAGCCTTGGTGCCCATGCTTGAAATCTCAGCACGTGAAAGGTGGTAGCATGAAGGTCAGAAGTTCAAGGTCATCCTCATTTGTAGAAGATAGGGGCTGTCTCTAAATGAATAAACCAATGTATGTATGACATGCTATCCCATTTCCTACATACGGAGCTATAGCATACGTACATAGCCCCCTGAGGTAGGTTGGCTGAATTTAAAACTGATTGGATGGTTTTCTTCAAGTGCATCACTATGACTCAGATTTTTACCTAAGAGTCACATCCAAGGGGAAATGCCGTACCTAGTACAGACCATTTTAATACAAATAGGACCTAGATGGAGCTCAGTAGCAGAACCCTTGTTAGCATAGCAGGACCTGGGTGTGATCCTTCGTATGACCGAAACACTAAATAAAATAAACCACAGATCCTTGAATATTTTTAAAGATTTATTTATTTTTATGCATATGAGTACATTGTTGCTCTCTTCAGTCACACCAAAAGAGAGAATCAGATCCCATTACAGATGGTTGATGTCGTTGCTGGGAATTGAACTCAGGTCCTCTGGAAGAGCAATCGGTGCTCTTAACTGCTGAGCCATCTCTCCAGTCCAAATTATTTTTTCATAAGGTGATTAATTGCTAACTTAAAAATATTTCTGGTTCCAGGGAGAAACAGATTTATAAAGACACTAATAGGAAAACTTAAACGGCTTGGAAATCTTTAAACCTCCAATGTGAGCAGGCAATGATTATTTTTAATGATGAAAATTCATAGTGTTTGGTACAAGGAGAAATAGAGTACCTCAGTGTCAGGCAGGAAATGAAGTCCATGCTAATGTTTGAACTACACATATTAGATAGGGCACAAAATGTATTTTTAAAGATAAGTCTCTACAGATCTACATAATTTAACTAGAAGAAATAATACACAAAATCTTTTTTCCCTGGAGGAGCTAATCAATTCTTACTGAAAAATGAAGGAACTACTTACTTTTAATAAGTAATCAAAATTCAGTTGATGAGTCTGACAGAAAGAATACTTCAACCTATGTGGGAAAATGTATATTCTCTAGTGAGATGTAAAGAAGGCTCAGAAGATTCCTATTGAGACTGAGAAGGAAATCCAACAAGATTATGAAATAAAATCACTATGAGATGTTTGTATTGTTTTCAGAGGGAAAACTGTTTTCTTGCTTTCTGAAACCAGTATGGTCCTGTCCTTATATCTACATGGAATTACAGCAGAAAAATGCAACATAGAGACTAGGGAGTTGTGAATAAGAGATCTTCAGATTGGTCGCGAGTGCCGATGAATATTAAACTCACAGAACTCGCTAAAAAAAAAAAGAGAGAGACTCAGCTTGTGCACCCCTTTATTCTTATGGACACTTTCAAATACATTATCACATTTGGTTTCCAAAATAACCCTGGGGAAAGCCAGAATACATTCAGCAGTATTTTACTGACAGAGAGAGATTAGGGCAGCCTCAAAGTCACTTAGGACTGAGCTGAAATAACTAAAATCTGTATCTATGCAGTTTAAATCCACTTTACTGGTGAACAAAGTCTCTCTCTCTCTCTCTCTCTCTCTCTCCCTCTCTCTCTCTCCTCCTCTCCTCTCCCTCTCCCTCCCTTTCTCCCTCCCTCTCTCCCAATAGAGAACCTCTTTTAGTCTGCAATTGCCCTGGGAGGCTCAGCACAATTTATAAAGAGTTTGGGAAGTGAAGCCAACACCTGAAAAGGAGATCCCTGTACAGAAAGAGATCTCACACAAAGATCACCAGGAGTCTATCTTGCCCTCACTCTGACAGCTGACATCACATAGGAGGACGTCTATGTTCTTGAAATTGCTAATTTTTGGTATTCTGAAGTAATTTAAGTAATCAAGTCATAGTATAATGTTGCTAATAAAGATTAAACTAAGATGGGGAATACATAGGAGTTAGCTAGCTAAGAAAGAGGTTAAGTACATGGAGGAGTTGAGGGTCAGAGTAATGGTCTAGCCTGGTGCACTGCTCTGTGTCAGACTCCATCCATGAAGATATTAATCTGTGTTTTGTTTGCACTTCCACACAAATGGATCAGAAACAAGTGTTTTTTAAGTGTTTTCCTAAGTTTTTTAAGTGTTTTCCTAAAAACCCCTTTTGCTCTATCAAAGTTTCAGAGTGAGTGGAGACCTAGGACTTGGTGTACAGAGTTAAAATGTTGTTTTATAAAAGAAAATAGAATGAGAATGGGGATGGGCATTAACAAGTATGAATTTGGGAGAAAGATGGGCAGTTTAATTGAAGCTCCTAGACCTGGAAGTGTTCAGGGTTAAGGATTCTGGAAGTAGCTCGCCTGTTCCTCATGGCATCCAGCCAGGTATCAGAACCTGCAAGGAGAAAGCCTGGACCCAATTATCAAAGTTTGCAGCCTCCGCCGGGACCTCAGTGTGCTACCGGTATAGAGGAGGCTCCATTCCCTTATAAGGGCAGCACTTTCGAAGTGACCTGCATCTGCTCTTTTCTCTGCTTTCCTCTGCCTTATTCCGGGTATAACCAGCCTGTTTGCCCCAGCTTATCAGAGGACTTATTGGAGTTTATAGAGTGAAATGTTGTCTGATCCAGAAATCGAAAATACAACCAGTTAATATTCTAAAACTCAACTGTCGTAACTTTTCATTTTGATATTCTTCTTCAACAACAACGAAGGGAATAACCAAAGAAAAGTAACCTTCAAAAGCACATATGCATAACACAGAAGAAACAGTGAGCCGCCACTTACCAGTGCCTTAGAGTTTTTGGCATATAAATATCGTGGGTAATGAACAATGCATACTTAGAAAAGGATAGGGAAGGGCGCTATGGAGGAACTTCTTCCTGTTGACCCAGAGAAACACAACTGGAACCAGCACAAGTTTGTAATCAGACATTAAAATGAATGAAATGATTCTCTGGGCTTATTTTGTTCCCTTTTGGGGGTGAGTTGAGTGTGTTGCTTGTCATGTACAGTATATCTTTTGCAGGGTAGGAGTTACCCTTCTTGGGTTCTCATTGAACCATTGGTGCTTCCTGCTAACCCACTTCCCAGTGTTATCGTCGGGTGGCAAAGCCAACCTGAATTCTTTCCAGGGCACCTATGGGGCTTCCCATTGATCGTAAGAAGCCCGAACCACTCTGAAATTGGAAACTTTTTGGTACTATTGTTCAATTTAAACTACTATCCAATTTATTTTACAGCAAAATCTATTGCAAAAGCATTCAGTAAATTAATCTGGCCCCGACTGCCACAGGAGTTCTGGTGTTAGTGTATTTTCTCCCCTAGGGCCCCAAGACTGGCTGTTCATCTGCCATTCACATTAAAGTGTTTCTCTCCAACAACTCCACTAGCCTTAGGCGAATTGGGAAATAGCTGTAGTTATCCAACAGTCCTACCTTCTGTTCATGTACATTTTTTCCAAATTCCTTGAGAAAGTCTGTCTTGTCTTCAGCCCTAGAAATAATCACACATTCTTTGAATGCCAGTAGACTCCAAAAGTGATTCCTTATGATATAGTTGGGCACCACGTACCTGGCCATCAAGTTTCAAATGATGTCACTGCTGGATCCGTTCATAAATGACCAGCCCTTATTTGGGCTGATTTAGCAGCAGCGTTAGAAACAGTGTTTGTTTTCCTCTTTGTTAATTTACATGATTTTATCACCCAGTGGCCTCCCAAACAAGTTAGTGAGCTTTCTGCCTTCCTGCTGATGACCTCTTGTCTCCTTCATCAATGTTTCCTCTTCTCTCAAGCTTTTAGCATTGCTGGTTTCCAATGCCCAGGCTCTGATCCTCTTCTCTTTATTATTACATTCCTGTAATATATTCATTGACTCTCATTATTTGAAATATCATCCATTTATCATTTATTTGTATCTCTTCTGTGGATTTCCCCCCTGGGTTCTAAATTGATGTATCAAACTGTCCCTCTGAACACTTCTAAATGTTTACTAGATACCTCCAATTTAAGCTAACTAAAATCGAACTCCTTGGTTTCCAGAAAAAAAAAAAAAAACTACTTTTCCTGAAGTCTTGTCCATCTCACTTGAAAGACATTTCATGGTTTAGTTAACCCAGGCAAGACTTTCTGAGACACTCCACAATCCTTCTTTCTCCCATCACTTGTCTAACTTCAAATGCATCCAAAATACAGCCACTCTTGGCTATATGAAATTATCTTGTGTGGTAAAAGATAGCTTGGCACATTAAATTTGTAAATAATTCATCTGATCAAAGATGTGTGTCATGAATTACACAGCTACAGACTCCTAGCCCAGTGCAGGAGTCCATTAAAAAGGCAAAAAGGGAAGACTTTTGTGACATAAATGAGGAAGTAAGTTAAAGAATCAACTATGCTAGTAGAAAGCCTTTCACAATAAAAGGACTTCTGGGGGAATCACTATCCCTGAACTCAAGCAGTATTACAGAGCAATAGTGATAAAAACTGCATGGTATTGGTACAGAGACAGACAGATAGACCAGTGGAATAGAACTGAAGACCCAGAAATGAACCCACACACCTATGGTCACTTGATTTTTGACAAAGGAGCCAAATCCATCCAATGGAAAAAAGATAGCATTTTCAGCAAATGGTGCTGGTTCAACTGGAGGTCAACATGTAGAAGAATGCAGATCGATCCCTGCTTATCACCCTGTACAAAGCTTAAGTCCAAGGGGATCAAGGACCTCCACATCAAACCGGATACACTGGGAAGCATCTCAAACACATGTGCACTGGAGAAAATTTCCTGAACAAAATACCAATGGCTTATGCTCTAAGATCAAGAATCGACAAATGGGATCTCATAAAACTGCAAAGCTTCTGTAAGGCAAAGGACACTGTTGTTAGGACAAAACGACAACCAACAGATTGGGAAAAGATCTTTACCAATCCTACAACAGATAGAGGGCTTATATCCAAAATATACAAAGAACTCAAGAAGTTAGACAGCAGGGAGACAAATAACCCTATTAAAAAATGGGGTTCAGAGCTAAACAATTCACAGCTGAGGAATGCCAAATGGCTGAGAAATATCTGAAGAAATGTTCACATCTTTAGTCATAAGGGAAATGCAATCAAAACAACCCTGAGATTTCACCTCACACCAGTGAGAATGGCTAAGATCAAAACTCAGGTGACAGCAAATGCTGGCGAGGATGTGGAGAAAGAGGAACACTCCTCCATTGTTGGTGGGATTGCAGACTGGTACAACCATTCTGGAAATCAGTCTGAGGTTTCTCAGAAAATTGGACATTGAACTGCCTGAGGATCCAGCTATACCTCTCTTGGGCATATACCTAAAAGATGTCCCAACATTTAACAAAGACACGTGCTCCACTATGTTCATTGCAGCCTTATTTATAATAATCAGAAGCTGGAAAGAACCCAGATGCCCTTCAACAGAGGAATGGATACAGAAAATGTGGTACATCTACACAATGGAGTATTACTCAGCTATCAAAAACAAAGACTTTATGAAATTCATAGGCAAATGGAGGGAACTGGAAAATATCATCCTGAGTGAGGTAACCCAATCACAGAAAAACACACATGGTATGCACTCATTGATAAGTGGATATTAGCACAAATGCTCAAATTACCCTAGATGCACAGAACACATGAAACTCAAGAAGGATGACCAAATCTAATGCTTCACTCCTTCTTTAAAAGGGGAACAAGAATACCCTTGGCAGGGAATAGGGAGGCAAAAGTTTAGAACAGAGGCAGAAGGAACACCCATTCAGAGCCTGCCCCACATGTGGCCCATACATATACAGCCACCAAACTAGATAAAGATGGATGAAGCAAAGAAGTGCAGGTTGACAGGGCAGGATGTAGATCTCTCCCTGAGAGACACAGCCAGAATACAGCAAACACATAGGTGAGTGCGATCATTAAACCACTGAACTGAGAACAGGACCCCGTTGAAGGAATCAGAGAAAGGACTGGAAGAGCTTGAAGGGGCTCGAGACCCCCTATGAACAACAATGCCAACCAACCAGAGCTTCCAGGGACTAAGCCACTACCCAAAGACTATACATGGACTGACCCTGGGCTCCAACTGCTTAAGTAGCAATGAATAGCCTAGTAAGAGCACCAGTGGAAGGGGAAGTCCTTGGTCCTGCCAAGACTGAACCCCCAGTGAATGTGATTGTTGGTGGGAGATTGTTGGTGGGAGAGCGGTAATGGGGGGAGGATAGGGAGGGGAACACCCATATAGAAGGGGAGGGGAAAGGGTTAGGGGGATCTTGGCCTGGAAACTGGGAAGGGGAATAACAATCGAAATGTAAATAAGAAATACCCAAGTTAATAAAGATGAAAAAAAGAGTTTTCTAAAAATTAAAAAAAAAAGAACTCAATCAACAATTCCTAATTGGTAAAAACTATTACAATGAGTTCTTTTGTGGGCCTGTGGGGCCCAGCAAGGTGAGAGGGTTCAGGGGAAGGCGAGGAGAACTCGAGCAGGGAGGAGAAATTGCCTCTGCCTCCTCCACTCCCTCCACTGCCTCCACTGCAGCTGCTTCAGATGCTCCTAGACATCAGGCTGGACTGAGCTGGCTGAGGTGGGGTGGTAGGAGTCGGGGGGTGGGCTGACTAGCCAACGAGGGGTGCAGGAGGAGCTTCTGGCGTGTTCTCTTCCCCAGGCAGCAGTGTTACAGATTTTATGACAGAAGCTCTCAGAATAATTCTTGCCCCCCTTTATTCCTTCTGGAAAGGATCCTTACATACAGTTTTGGGGTAGGTGAGGGTCTGACAGTGGGTACTTCCTATTGGCTTGGTCTGAGAGTCTGTGGATACCTTATCTACACCAGAGGGCTTAGGGTGCTGCTCCTTCCTATGTGACTGATGGCCACAAACCTCGCTACAGAGAGCTTTAGGGGCTGTAGCTACATGACCGGGCCCTGGAGCCCAGGAACAGGCAAAACCCCTACTGTCCCTTTCAGGGTCACCAGGGCTTCAGACCATAGCTCAACCTGGAACCAGGATACCTCTCACAGCCTCCTGCCCCACATTGTTTCAGTTTGATTACTTAAGAAGTCAGGACTTTACAGCTTCCTCGGCCTGTTGGTCCCCCAAAGACCTCCCCTAAAGAGCGCCACCACCTTGATTTAGCTACCTCATCTCCTGTGTGATTTATTACCATAACTGTAACTGCGCTCTCCTTATCTCTACACTCATGTACCACCCTGGCTGCGGTTCCTCCCATAGCAGGTCCTTAGCAAGGATGGAAGTACCCAGGAAGCATTGTAGAGAGTGATGCTGAGGGGTGGGAAAGGGGAAAAGACTGACTTAACACATTTAATGTTCACAAATTGGTGACTGTTGTGGATAACTGGGGCTTAATCTCAGTGAGGATCCTTTGACGAACATGCCACTATATCTCTAAACTGTACCATACAAAAAACAGCAGTGAACCTAAGCGATCAGGAATTTCTGAAATTGAAAGGATTCGATAGGACTCTTGTGTTTTCTTTGCAGTCAAAAGTACATGGTATAATAACTTGTTCTTTACGTGGAAGGGGTGTACTGGAATGATTAGAATCTTTGAATCATATAAATGTTACTCACACAGCCTGAGTTTCTCTCAGGGTATTCGCTTTCTAGGTCCCTTAGGACCCACCAGGCATCATATTAATATTTGCTACCAAAACCTTGAACTACAAAAGACTTGAGGTTCTTTGAATAAAGAGTTTGTGAAATGTTTGTTTTATATACTTAATATGGTGGTGCAGGGTCTTTTTGAATTAATATGGCTTCTCGATCATGGAGTCCTACGTCTGAGTACTTACTCTATCTAGACTCCAGCATGATTTTCTACTGCAGTGGCTGGAACTAGTGATTTTACTTCTAGCTTTTAAATGTTTTTGGTCATGAAAATCATAATTGCTATTGGTAGTTTATTAATCTAACTCCAAGAAATACCGTTTTGGAGAAAAAAATCAACCAAAAGATTAGACTTCATGGAAAGATTGTTGAGCTTTTAAAATCTTAATTAAAATAATTTATTAGTATAGCATACAAAATAATTGACTTTATGATGACATTTCATCTGTATGAGTCATTATACTTTGTGCTCATTTGTTTCCCATCCCCCATTTTTCCAACTAACCAGAATTGTATTTTCCTGTTGGCCAAGTTTCCTTGGTTACTACATGCCCTGTGTCTGCTATACTAATTATGTCAACCTCATCTCTAATTATAAAATGATGGCACTGTTCTGTTATTCTAAAATCATATTATTTCAGTTATTACTAGGGCACTCTGTTTTATGGCTGTTGCTTCTACCATCAAACCTGGCCAAAACCTGACATTTTTGCCTATTTTTTTGCACTTCTGCCTTACTTCCTTATTGACATAATGTTTATAATTTCAGTGGAGAGTATCTTCCCAGGTTTCCCAAGTAACAGAATCAGCCGTCAGGGTTCTGATCTCATGTAATAACCACATCTTTTTGAACCTTAGGACCCTTTGCTCAAGACTTAGCTGGTGTCTTCAGACTGTCTTCATCTTCAGATTTCAAGGATTCATTTCAGTAGCATATGAAGACTAGGCACTCTCGTGTTATGCCAAGAAGAGAGTTGACTATCAATGGATTCTTTCTACCAAGTTTAGACTCTCACATACACTTACACATCCAACAGTGATGGAGACAATATTATTCACTCAGGAGAGACTCTGGTGCCAATCGCTCTGCAAAGTATCTTCACTGACACAATCAAAATAATTTATTCAAATCCTTTAGATCAGTGTACTTGACACAGAAAATTAATCATCACATAACTTAGCTCAAATGTCAGGCTGATAATTTATTACTCTGAGTTACACACACACACACACACACACACACACACACACAAAGATACACACAGACACACACACAAAGATACACACAGACACACACACAAAGATACACACAGACACACACATGCACATGCATGCACACTCATGCACACATATACACACATACACATACTCAGCCTTCTATGAAGATATTAATAAGTAATTTTGTAATGGGACTGGTGGAATTCACTCCACAAGTCATTTAGTCCATGATGTAATAAATTCTCTTTTCTGTTGTGCCTGATAAGCCAGACAACTAAATATGTTGCCCTCTTCATCCTGGAAAATTGTGTCTTTCAGATCCTATGCTTTTCCTCTTTCTTTTGTTATACAAGTTAGTATTTTTCCTGCCGATAAATTTTTGTAGACAACGGGATGCTTCATGGAACCCTGTTATGAGGAGAGTATCCCTGCAACAAATCTGCACTTTTTTCTACAAAGGAATTTTTTTCAAGTAGCTGCTTGGAAAAGAACATTTTCTCTAGGTACTCTATAATCCCCTGAGAAAATATTTGTCATTTTAACAAATCATTTATCAACTTGCTTTCTTTAGTTTGAATGAATGGAAGGAAAACACAAGATTTATAAGTGGTTCTCAAGCTTCATTCATCTCAGGACTCCACCGATCACGCTAGGATGAGCAAACATCTGGATACAGGAAATGTCTCTACTTCTCCCTTGGCAACTTGCTCACCCTACCCCACCTCCTAGTCTAGAATTTTTTTTTCTGTAGTTCTGCAGAGTGGCTAATCTGAATTTTTATTAGCTCATTATAAGCACCTGGGGGATAGAAAGGTACTCGTTAGAACAGGTTCAAAGTCTCAGCTGGGTCCTCACTTACCCCAAAGCCAGAACCTTCATCTCCATGCTTACTGAGATCCTGTACCTCCTACTGACTTTAAAGCTATACTTTGGCATGTCAGTCTCTCTCTCAGTCTTCTTGTAAGTACAGGGAAAGCGTGAGAAGACACACCTAGCAAGTCAAATCTTCTAGGGTCTTCATCCTCTCTTTTTTCCTGGTCTCAGTTTCTAGAGGATGGAGTAGCTTTTGTATCATGTCAAAACATAAAGAGAGGCCTACCATTCAGTAGTGAATCTGCTCATGCTCAAAGGGAACGCTGCACTTTGGTTTCCTTGGAATACCAAGGGTTATAGACAGAATGTTGTGTCTCGTGACATTCATAAACTGAAACCCCTGACCCAGTGAGGTGGTACGGAGAGATGAGGGGCCTTCCTTGGCAAGGGGTTAGTTTGAGCATGGTTAGTTTCTTTACAAGATCTGAAAGACCTTCCGAGCCTGGGTTCACTTTCTACTTTCCAGCAGTGAGGTCATAGTGAGAAGACAGTCATTTGCAAATTGGAAATTATGCGTACCATAATTGGAGCACTTGGTACTTTGATCTTAGACTTCTCGCCCTCCCTAACTATGAAAAGTAAGTGTTCATCATTCAAGACCCGTGTCCTATGATAAGCTGTTAGAGCAGCATGGGCTAAGACAGACACCATTGTTTCAGGTAGGTTACCTATCCTGTCACCTATGGACTGGTTTAGGGCACATAGTGAGTTCATCCTCTTGAGGTTTATTTTTCTGCTCTTGGAGAAATATTATTGCAGGATGACAGGCAGAAGCTGGGGAAATAAACCATGATAAGCAACTCTAGCTGCCCAACTTTGAACGCGAACCTTCCTGCTCAAACTACATTTTAGGCTGTGTAATCTGAGCAGAGCTGAATCTCCTTCCTTCCAAATTTTCTTTATTCATACCATAATTTTTGTAAACTTCTCTCTTATATGGCTTCTGTCTCATAGGAGACTTGGCTGCTTCTTCAAAAACAAAAGCTGACTGTAAATTCCTCGTATAATGCATAGCAACTAGGATTCTTTTTCTGACTATGTTTGAAACCATGTTAGCACAATTTCTATTTCTAGCACACAGGAAGAGACCTTGGTTCCTTATAACTGAATTTTCAAAATTGAAATACTAGTTCTTGGCAACCTTGATATTCTTTGATATCTGTATATCCCGATAATTTGTTTTAGGTGGCGTTGGACATTTGAGGCATAAAATTTTGAATAATTATCAATGAATACATCTCCAGAAAAAAATAAAAAAACAAAAAACCGTTTACAAACAGAACACGATCTTGCTGAGTGGCTCATACTAGCCAGGAACTCATGGTTTTCCTGACTTAGCTTCTTGAGTTCTGAGACTATAGGCCATGCTACCATGGCCAGTCTAACACATCTTTAAAGATTTATTTATTTTTATTTTATGTATATGTGTGTCACCTACATGTATGTATGTGAACCATTCTAGCTCCTACAGAGACCAGAAGTGAGCATCAGATCTTCTGAAACTGGAGTTACAGATGGTTGTAAGCTACAGTGTATGATGCCAGGCACCAAAACAGGTCCTCTGCATGAACAGCAAGTGTTTTTAACTTCTAAGCCATCTCTCTAACCCTTCATGCTAATATTTTAATTTTAACCCAAACCAGCTTCCCTTCCAGACCCTGGCATTGGTATCCTGAAAGTGCTTACACTTACTAAGAAGATGTAACTTAATAGATTCGTTCTGAAAACTCCTCTTTCGAACACTGAAAGACTAAAATATCCTCAATCAGTCTATTGAGCTTTAATTCTCACAGATGAACTTCATCCCAATCAAAATTTCTTATTAGAGAAAAACTAAAGTCTGGATCAACCATCAGTTGCTGCTCCATTGGGTTGTCTTTCAAACTTCCTCAAATTTGACCAATGTTCTTGATGCTGCATTTGTCCCGCCCTTCTCTTTTTTCGTATAGATTTATTTATTTATTATATATATAAGAACACTGTAGCTGTCTTCATACACACCAGAAGAGGGCATCAGATCTCATTACAGATGGTTGTGAGCCACCATTGGTTGCTGGGATTTTAACTCAGGACCTGTGAAAGATCAGTCAGTGCTCTTAACCACTGAGCTATCTCTCCAGCCCTGGGTTCATATCTTCTTGATCATTCTCCATTCATCTAAAGACTGTACTACTAATTTCATTACACTATCCAAACCCCAATTCACAATGGCTGTGGATTTTTCATTGTGGGAGGATGAAGATACACTCTTGATTCATTTCCACAAATATGTCAGGAATTGCGACATAGAGAAGAAAACAATTCTATCACAGGGAAACAGAAACGTGTCTGTTTTGCCTCAGCTTCATCCCTGATTAAATGGATAACTAAACCAAGATTATTTGGGACCTCCTTGTACATCAGAAAAGAAACATTAATAACTGGGTTTGTTGTAAGACAAAACTTAATAAGGGAAAAGTGCTTTGAAATATATAAAACTGTAGCAGCACAAGGTAATTTTATTATTAAAGAGCCTAAGTTGCTTTGGTTTTCCAATTTCAATTGGAATTAAACAATTGAAGATGAAGCATCAATCTCAGAGAGGGGATATGGCAGAATGAATAGTAGTGCGGGGATCAATTTAATTTAGGTTCCATATCCTTATAATGTAAAATCCCTTTAAAAAGAGATGACTCCTTACTCATAACTTTGTTTACGAAAGGAAGACTATTGAAACAACCTTGAAAACTTTAGCCACTAATATTATTGGATTTCCACATACTTAAATGTGCTTCAAGAAAGTTGTATTTGTTTCATGCTAGAAAAGTGAGTAAAAGAAATTAGGAACCAATGTCAAATCAACAAACCATGAAAAATCAGACCCTGCATGCAAATTTTAAGCAGGCCTTCTTTCTTTTTGATTTATCCTTTGATAATTTCATATGTGTATACAATGTATTTGGTCAATCCATCTTCCCCCACCCGACCTCCCATCCTCTGCCTTCCTTCTCTTGGAAAGTTTCCCCACCCCTTTTTTGTGTTTGTTTCTTTTTTTCTTTTTTCTTTCTTTTTTTTTTTTTTTTTTTTTTTTTTGGTTTTTGTTGTTTTTGTGTTTTGTTTTTTGAGAAAGTGTTTCTCTCGGAGCCCTAGCTGTCCTAGACTCACTCTGTAGACCAGGCTGGCCTCAAAGTCACAGAGATCTGCCTGCCTCTGTTTCCAGAGTTCTGGAATAACTAACTGCCCTACAGAAAGTCCTCTCTTAGAAGACAGTAACACTGCTCAATTCATCTTATGAACTATGCCTGGATCTGCTACAAATCCCAAGAACAGGAAGTGATATTTTCTTCACTTTACAATTCATTATAACTGGAATTTAAAATTCGTGTTTGCAGGGTTGTCTGTGTGTGTGTGTGTGTGTGTGTGTGTGTGTGTGTGTGTGTGTGTGTTTGTTTTGGTGTTTTGTTTTCTTCTTTTTAATTGAGCATTCAATCTCTCTCCCTCTTGTCCCTGCAAGTTTGCACTCTGACAGTCCAGAGTGGTCCAACAGCTCCTCTGATTGCCTACAATGATTTCAAATCATGAATTCACTCCATTTGCGATCACCAGGGTGAACAATCACAATATAAAGAAATCCCGGAGCAATCTTGTTTTCAGGCTGGCTTTCCATCTTAACGCCTTGGATTGCCTGGATCAAAACGGTGCCTCAGAGCAGACTGGGTGCCTTGTGGTACACCAGGGTTTTGCTATCGGGCAGGTTTGTTTACCCAAGTGAAATTTAAAGTTTGTTTGAAAATCTGGTGTCTATAGCACTGGCCTCTAGAGTGAAGTCAATAAGAAAACAGTAGGATATTTATAGTTATTTTTCCTCTTATAAAATAAAGAAGAAATATGGACTTTATTAGTAAGAAAACATCATTTGATGCTGGCATCCTATTATAATAAGCAATCTGATACTGGTATCGTTATATAATAACCCCTCTAATAGTTCATTTTGATTAATTCCAAATTAGAAGCACATATGTGCATGGGGGGTGATCATATTTTGATGGATGAGGCTATGCTATTCACAAACTTTCATTTTTGTTAGGGGATTGCTTTAATTCAAGGGACTACATGTTCTGTGTTCTTTGTAGGAAGAAATCTGCACGTGAAGAGTGTGTCAGAAGAGGACAAACCTGGAATGTAGATATCGTAATCGAAATCTAGTAAGATCTTCCACAATGAAAAGGAAGAGATAAACTGTCCCGGTCCTTCTATTGGTCGGAAGAATTTATCTTCCAAGCTCCCAGGAATGCAACCGACAGGCAGGTTTCAGTTCTCAGGGCCCAGTCCTCAATAGAATTGCTTCAGCTGCACAGATTAATCTTTCCCAAGGTCACCCTACATACTCAGGACAGCCTACATCTAATATATTATTGGTGTAAGGGGATAAGGCCCCTTTCCCCTGAAACAGGAGGGGTCCTAAGATTGCCTTGAAAACCCCTGAAGAGTACACCTATGCCCTCTCAGTCGTGCAACTAAACACCAATATGAACATTACTGTGAAGGAATTTTTGAAGATTTAATTAAGGTTTTAAAATCTGTTCTCAAGATAGAGAATTCTTTTCTGGATGAATTTGACCTATGGCAGTAAACTTAATTTTAATTCATTGATTTTTAAAATGTAGTGTGTAACCCAGACTGGTTCTGAACTCAGAGCCATCCTGCCTCAGTCTACCAAATAATTAAAGAAATGGGACACTATACCGGGCTTTTAAACGAACTTGTAAAAACGAAGTTTTCCAGTGGCTCAGGCCTGGACTCTTAGCATCTTGGGGAGGTTGCTACAGTTAAACTGAAAGTCTAAGGTTTCTTTGAATAAATTACAGAGTAAATGCAAGGCTAGCTTGGACAGTTTATCAAAATTGTGTGCAGTAGTTAGGGTTAGCCTGAATAGTTTATCAAAATCGTGTGCAATGGCTAATCTTAATTTTTGTCTTGACAGGACTTAGAATCACCTAAAATATAAAGCTCTGGAGATGTCTCTCGGTGAGTTTCCGAGGTGGAAAGATTTGCCCTGAATGTCAGTGCCACCAGTCGGTAGGCTAGTCCTAGGCTTCATTCAGAGAAAATGGGTAGAGCACCATCAGGTATCACCCCCTATTTCCTGACTGAGGATACAATGTCACCAAGCACCCCATGTTCCTGATGCCACGGCTTCCTCACTGTAAGGGAGTATACTCTCAAATGCCATGGGCCAAAGTGAGCCTGTTCTTCCTGTGACGGTTCATATTGACTGTCAATATTAATTTGGTAGGATTTGGAATCACTTAGAAGACTCGGAGCTTGCCTAGGAGAGATTATCTAGATTGATCTAGTTGAGATTAGGAGATCAAGCCTGAGTGTGGACATCACCTTCCTATGGGGTGGGATCCCAGGCCACCTAAACTGAAGATGGCCGAGCATGAACATTCTCTCTCTCTTATGTCCCCCCCACACCCATCCCCACACACCACACACACACACACACACACACACACACACACACACACACACACACACACACACACACACACACACACACACACACACACACACACACCGACTCATGAACGTGACGAATTGCCCCAGGCTCTTACCATCACCACTTCCCCCTCCACGACTCGAGTGTAACTGAACCAAAGCAAACCCTTCCTTAAGTTGCCGTTGTCAGGTGTTTATTACAGCAATGAAAAAAGTCACGATACAGAAGACTGGTCCTGAGACGTGGGTCTGTTGCTGTGATGAATTTGACCATGTGGTTTTTGTGTGAGACGTGTGGAAGAGTTCGGAACTGTGGGCTAGAAAAGCCCTTGAACGCTGTGTACAGAGCATAACCATTCTGATGGGAGTTTGGTGAAAAGGGAGAGCTATCCTTTCTCAAAAAGCACCCAGATTTATCTGCAGTTGTAGGCTTTCCAATGGGGCCCCAGTTCCATAATAATGGCTCAGAGGCTTATTGTTTGATAATAAATGCCTAGGTCTTAAGCTTTGGCTTATTCCCACTAGCCTGTAACTCAATTATCCTTTTTAAACCAGTCTAAGTTCTGCCGCGTGGTTGGTTACCTCTCTCTAGCTTCATACGTCCAGCTTCCTAGAGTCCCGGTAGCGAATCGAATCGTCCCACCTCTTACTATCTTCTAGAGCTCCAATCTCTCTGCCGGATGTCCCACCTTCTATTTCCTGCCTTTGCTGGTGGGCTATCAGCTCTTTATTGCTAGGTGATGCTTACGCACACTGCACAACATCCTACTCGTGCCTGGAGAATTTGAGGGAGACTGAATTCAGAAGGAATGGGTTAATTTGTTCAGTTGAGGAAATTTTAAGACACTCAGGTCCTGCCATTGAACTAGCCCATTGCTTTAATGGGGGTGGAAGAAGAGAAAGAGCTGGGGGGAGGGTGAGAGGAAGAGAGAGGAAGGGAGGGGACGGGAGGGAAGGAAAGAGGAGGGGAGATAAATTATAATTGAGTGAGGAAAGGAGCATGGACCAGTTAGAAAATGCAAACAAAGCAAGTGTGGAGAAAGAGCCGGTAGTGAGAAATACCGTGTCTTACTGGCACCAGAGCTGCGTGGGTAGGGCTAGCCAAGGCATTACAGCCCTGATGGTTCCATCTCAGGCCCCAAACACTAGACAGAGCTGCAGGCCTTGGTGCTCGCCCTTCTTTGGTATGATATGCCCTTGCTAGGCTCCCATTCTTCATTTTCGGAATGACAACATTGCCGTGTACCATTACATATCAGAAATATGTAAGTTGCACTTCTGATTTTACAGGGGCTGACATTTATGAGATTGCCTGCGTCTCAGAAGAGACCGTGCTTACACTTTTGGACAATAAACTGTTAAGACTTTAGAGACTTTTAGGGATGAACTAAACGCATCTTGTTGCATGCAATGAACGTGAGAGTTTAACAAGCAGCAGCAGAATGTGGTGACTTAAAAGCGATGTGTCTTGGGTACCAAGTTAAGAAGGGGTAGACTTTTCATAGTTTAGTCTTTATTCTCGATTTAAGGGGATTTAAAAATCACCCAGGAGGCAAACCTAGGTGGTGTTTCTAGTGAAGTTTAACTGAAGCAAGAAGATATATTCTATTTTGGGGGGGTCTTGGACCAAATGAAATGGAAAAAGTGGGTGGAACACGGGTGTTCATCTCTCTCTGATTCCTGACCGCAGATGAAGCATGACTAGCAGCTTCGTGTTCCTGCTGTCATGGCTGTAGCTGTGCTCACTACCACACCTGCCCAATCAGGACGAACTATAGCCTCAGCTGTGAGCCAAAATATATCCTTCCTTCCTCAGGTTGCTTCTGAGCCAGGTATGCAGTCAAAGCAATGAGAAAAATAACTAATCACTCCGTCTTGAAGACATGGCTAGAAATGTAGGAGACTGGCAGAGTCTGAGTCAAGCATGAGGCGGCATCAAACATTCCATCTCTAGGGGGGCGTGCACACACACACACACACACACACACACACACACACACACACACGTCTCTCTAATTGATGGGGAAGTAGTTAGCTTATAATTGGAAGCAAACAAGAAATGAAACGCAGGATTGCTGGCTTGAAAGTAGAGGGATTCCCATGCCAATGCCAAGGGATGCAAAAGCTTCCTAGCTACTAGGAGAGGCTGCTGTGTGGGCAGCAGCAAGAAAATGGAACCTCGGTCTTATCACCTTCAAGAAATAAATCTTGGCAGTAGGAGTAATGAGCTTGGGAAGCAAATTTTCCCCAGGGTGTTGAGATGAGAACCGAACCCTGTAGACACATGGTTTTCAGACTTTCTTGAGTCCTAAGGAGAGAGCCCAGCCACTCTTTGGTATTGTTTTTCAGCAAATAGAAAACTAATTGAACCCACATGCTGCTGAGGGATATATCCAAAGCCCACTGTCAGGAACTGGGGAGTACACATGGGAATGGATTCACAGAGCTCTGGATTAAAGGGGGGGGCAAACACATTGCTTACTGATTCAATAGCTCTAATATATAGAATCTAATAGTTGGGAAAGACCACGGGGTATGATTTTTTTTTTCAAGAATCATGGAAAAACATGGTGACCCATAATAACTAAGATATTAAATGCCTGAGCCAACAGTGCAAAGTGAAAAGATATAGAGAATTAGGCGTGCTCTACCACTTCCCCCTCCTCAGCCAAAAAGGAAATCAAAACCAATATTGCATCCCAAAGAAATGATGGGGATTAGTGTGAGTCCTTAAGGTCTGAAAGATCCAAGGGTAATATTCCATTCTGTGTCTCTATTTAATACATCAGCCTTACCTATACAGAAACTAGACAGATCTGGAGGATGAAAGCTGTCTGTCACAAAGTTCAACCAACTAGTATCTTTGATTTTAGCTGCTGTGTCAGTGTGGGATTTTGACTTATTTATTGATTTTTTTAATTACTGGGGCTTGAATTTAGGGCTTTACACATGCTCGACAGGTGTTCTACCACTGATCTATATCCCCATCCTTAATGGGGTGGGAATTATAAATGAGAAGCTGAAATTATTTCATTTTCTATCACTGTGATGGTATGTTCTTGGGAAGGATTTTCTATTTCTCTCAACTCTTGGATTCATGAATTGAGAGGGAGTTCTGGTTCTCAGAGGGAAGACTCTACCTCATAGATACCTAGGAGTCCATTATAGCTGCTGCTTAGAAACCTTAAACTCGGGGTTGGGGATTTAGCTCAGAGGTAGAGCGCTTGCCTAGCGAGCGCAAGGCCCTGGGTTCGGTCCCCAGCTCCGGAAAAAAAAGAAGAAAAAAAAAAGAAAAAAAAAAGAAACCTTAAACTCTTTATAGCCAGGGAACAGCAAGCAGGAAATAGAGTCATCCTGTTCATAAGTGTAATTGTTCCTAATAGTCAGCAAGATTGAGAACTGTTCTTAGCTACTGGAGTAGTGAGGAATATATTTGACATTTAGATAAACACTTGAATATATCTCTTGGTGAACTCTTCATCAATTTTTTAAAAGATCTTTTTATTTATTTTATGTATATGAGCACACTGTCGCTGTCTTCAGACACACCAGAAGAGGGCATCGGATCCCATTACAGATGGCTGTGAGCCACCATGTGGTTGCTGGGAATTGAACTCAGGACCTCTGGAAGAGCAGGCAGTGCTCTTAACTGGTGAGTCATCTCTCTAGCCCACTCTTCCCCAATTTTAATGTTAAAAGACAACTACAGCATTTGAGATCCAAGAAAGGTGAAGTTACCCTGACTTCATAATCAACACAGGGCTGGAGGACTGGACTGTAGCATAAGGGCAGCTGAGCAAGAGAGGACTGTCCGCATGGAACAGCAGAGAAGAACATCTTGGAGCACTTCTAGACTAGAGACCAAGATGGAGCCTATGTCCTCATGCCCATCTTCTCCCTCATACTTTCCCATGGAAAAGAAGTCTGTGAGCTCCTGCAGGCACTGCCTCCGGAAGTTGAACGATTAAGCAATGTGAGCACTGGGAAGTATAAGCTAAGCTTCAGTAGATGCTGCGGTGCACCTCCGAGATGTTCCCTTAGAACTGGAGAGCTGATTTTCTCCTCTAAGAACAGCTACCCCATGACTTAGACGCTTTGTGGGAGGAGAGAGCAGCCTTCTCGAGGCTGATGCTTTCCCAGGCTGTGTCCAATGACTTGCTGATGCAGAGCTCTGCACAGGGGTTTCATCCCGTTGCTCCAACTTGCTGTTATTAAGAATGGCTACTTCAGAACTTGCTGCAGTTTTTCTAAGGGGACCACACCCCAGCTTCCCCCTTGCCTTCATTCTGCCTCCACCTCTTCGCTACATGTTCAAGAACTCTCCCAGCTAAATCCCCTGCATGCAGGCTTATTTCAGTCACCATCTTTGGGGGCTCCATCAAATTCCATCAAATTACAATGAGCCCGGGAAGATGCAGTAGCCATGGAGCCAGAAAAGAATTAAAAACAAAGAAACATATACTAAGGAGGAACAGATCATTAGCCATTAGATGCAAGAGTGAAGCAAGATTATGACTTAGCTATAAGTACCTGTCCAGCTTGGAGGACTGGGATGCCAATGGTACATCCATTAAGTTGGCTAATAAGGAGTCTCGGCATAGTTTTAGGAAGAAAAATGACCAAATTCTTTTTAAACATTTTCATTATGTACATAGAGATAAATACAACAGCATAATGTATGCAAAGTTATTTAGCTAAATCATATGAAATTGCCATTTTATAGGTCAAAATGGTTAAATATTTGCAAATTCAAAGGAATTGGCCTAATAATTAAATATTGGCTTCTACATGGGAAAATTTAGTATTTTTATTAAGACATATATAGGCCATATAAGATTTTAGAAGGGTAATATCTGTCAGATTCAAAAGATAGTCTTTTGGCTAATGATATATCATTTATATTTAAGCTTCTGAAGCAAGAGCATAAGTCACATATTATTGCTTTAAGACACATTAGGGGATCTTGATGAGATTGGGAACTTTGATTTACATCAATTTTCTTGTAGAAGTTGAGACGTAATTGCCCTAAGTAGAGCGTGGAAAGGTCACAGACAGCTTAATTTCCATGCCAAAGCTTTCTAAAATATGCCATTATCTGTCATAAGAAAAATCTGAGGACAAATTTGGTTTCCTGGCGGGGCTTGTTGTCTGTCAACAGGCTTGTTTGCAGAACTCCAACAGGCTGTGTGCAGATCTTAGGTGTCTAACAAGGGAGCAGTCCGGCAACTTTATCAGGAGCAGAATGTATACCTGGCATTACAGGTCAGCTTAGTATCCTGTGGTTTTAGCATGTATCCTGGCTACTATGGGCATACAAAGAGGAATTCAAGGTTTCACTTGAAGAGGTAGTACTGGAAATAACTGTTTCGAGCCTAGGAATTTTGTTTCCACTATTTAAAAAGAGAGTGGCAGATACTAGATATATATTAGTGTGATCAAAGTAAGATAACTAGCCATGACTGATGATATGTCAGTCTACTGACAAGGAAACATAGATACATAGAGGGTAAAGACATGCGACATGAAAAACAGCCACCATCTTTGAAGGGTAATATAGGTCTCAGGACAGTGACTGGGACATCATGCTTCAAAGATGGGAAAGACAACTAATAATTCAGGTAGCAGCTGGAAAGAACTAAGTTATTCTGAGTTAACAACAATGGTAAAACAAGAACCAACCAACCAACCAACCACCACCACCACCATCACCACCACCAACAACAACAATAACAACAACAACATCAAAAACCAATCCACAAAAATCCCCATGGATTAAATCCACAAAGTTCCAGCTCATCTTACAGATCCATTGTGCCAGGATAAGACTCTGTTCCTTGATGTCCTCACTCCAGGATCCAAGATGAATGACCCGGTATCAGCCAAAGGGAGTAGACAGGATGATGGGTCACACACTGACCTATTAGGTGTGAGTTCACCATAACACCCATCGCTTTTGCTATCCTACTCAGGCTTGTCTGATGCAAGTTCAAGGTCACAGATAAGAGAAGGGGGAACACAAATGTACAATGTACCTGGAATAGGTAAAGCAGGAATGGAAATTTTGGGTAAGAGGCACTAACAACAAACTAGGGTTCCGGTTTCCTAATCTATATTGAGATAAGGGAATGGCAGTGTTGGAAGAGGCAGCTGCAGAAATGATAGCAACCTAGGATAGAACACATAAAAAGCAATGAGTATAGCTACTGAAGGACATGGATAAGGGGTTGCCGTTTCAGATGCACAACAGATTTTTTTTTTCTAGAAATGTGAGAGAAACCATTTTCCAGTATCGAAGCATAACTTCCCAGGTTTTGCTGTCCACCTAATCTTTCAAAAAGTTATCATAACTATATTTTAATGGCAATATATAACTAACACATCATTGAGGAGAAAATAAACCAGTTTAAGACAAAAATGGAATCAGCATCTTTGAAGATGATTCATCAAATCATTGATCCTTGGAAATGCTGAGTAACTCCCGGGATTCCCACTCATCTCCCGTGAACGTCATTTGACTCACTTACTGGCAGGAGCTCCCCTGCTGATTGGAACAGAATTTTAAAATATATAAAAATTTAAGTTCTGATTACATATTCATCACACAACAAAGTTCTTGTGTCACTAAAAAAAAAAAACCCCAAAAAACCAAAAAAACAAAAATTAAGTTCTGCCTTTTAATGAATTCTACATTTTGTTGGCTTTTACTAGAGTCTATACACGGGGATGGTTTATCAAAACTATCATACAACTAATTTTCAGGCACAATATTAATTTGTACAGATTTACTATATAAGGATGACACCTGCCACAAAGATATAAATGGAAGCAGTGGATTCAATGTAGCCACAGTGAGGGAGCTGTGGGGAGATGATCATTCTGCAGGCCGCTGGGGCATGATCACCCTGAGGGAAGCTCTTGGGAGTGTTGACACTGCTGGAAACTATTGGGAGTGACCACTCTGCAGAAGCCATTCAAGATGTCTTCTCTTCCCTTCAGCTTTATATTTGCTTTAGAAATACAAATTATTCAAAAGCAAAATGAGGGTTGTGGATTTAGCTCAGTGGTAGAGCGCTTGCCTAGGAAGCGCAAGGCCCTGGGTTCGGTCCCCAGCTCCGAAAAAAAAAAAAAAGCAAAATGATATGTACTGACTTATGGACAATTTTGCTAGGATCATCCCATCACCTGCCTCTGGGTGTTGGCAGTATGTAAAAGGACTGTTTGCCGCTTCCCCCCCGTCCCTGCCTTTATGTCCTTCTCTGTCCCTCTTTCTCTCCTCATCTCTTTCCTTATCTCTGATATTTTCTTGGTGGTGCCAGGCACCTTGAAACATTGGCTAGAGGACTCAATCTGTTCTACCTTTGAACCTTCAGCTAGTAGGTTAACGTCTATATTCCCTGGCGTGTTTTCTAGACAGACCTGGACAGGTACAGAATACAAGCAAGCATCAGCTCGAACTACGCGTTTCACTTTACTTGAGTTTCAAGTATTTTTGAGCTTCTATATTTCCTTCTGAGTATCTTTGCTTCTTCTAAGACCCATAGAATATTTGGAAGGATGTTATTTAACTTCAAAATATGTGAAGATTTTTCCAAATACATTTTTGCTCTTGATTTCTAATTTGATTCTATTTTACACAGAGTACACAGTCTATTCAGTTTTAATCCTTAATTTAATAGGAATTGTTTAATGGGTCCATTTATGGTCCATCTTGGTGAATGCTCCATTTGTGCCTGAAAAGAATGTTTACTGTTATTGTTAAGTGAACTGTTATATAAATTCTTGGACCTAGGGAAGAATATTATTTAAATCTTTGATGTCGTCTTGGTTTTATGTCCTCTATGCCCTAGGGAGAACTGCGGAAGACCCAAAGATGTGGGTTCACTGTCCCATCATGTCTCCATTTAATTCACCATTCTGGCTCCTAGAAAACATGGATCTGAATAGATTAAAGTAGATTAGTGTAAATTCAATCAAGTAGTCCAACTATATTCCAAGTAACAAAACTTCAATTTGTTGAGGTTATGGATCTCTCTCTCTCTCTCTCTCTCTCTCTCTCTCTCTCTCTCTCTCTCTCTCTCTCTCTCTCTCTCTCTCTCTCTCTCTCTCTCTCTCTTTCTCTTCTCTCTCTCTCTCTCTCTCCTCCTTCCTTCTTTCCCCCTCTCTTCTCTCTCTCCTCTCCCTCCTCCCATTTCTTCTCTGTCTCCCAGACTTCCTGTCTGCCTCTCTCCCTCTCTCTCTCTCTCTCTCTCCTGTCCTTACTCTGAGATGGCCTTGCACTCCCCCCCCCAATAAATTTCGTACACTAGATCTTGTTGCACTGTGTGAAATTCTCCTAGGCACACCTTGGCACTGCCTGCTAAGGGTATCCCCTACCCTCCCACCCTCCCCATTGATTGCATTATAACCTATCATCAGGCATCCATGTGGTGCTCAGACTGACTAACATGGAGGCAAAACAGCCATACATACATGTAAACAAAATAGAAGTGTAGTTGTTGTTCCCGATCTTTATCAGAATATATTGGTAACCTCCAGGTACACAGAATGAAGTCTAATCTAGGAAACCTTTCCCTTTAAAAATCTGTGTCAGAAGCTGGGTGTGGTAGCATACATCTTTAACTCCAGTATTTAGGGGGTGGATCTCTGTGAGTTTGAGGCTAACCTGGTCTACATAGCAAGCTCCAGACCATCCAGGATTGCGTAAAGAAACTTTGTTTCAAACAGTCAATCAAAAGTCTGTTATCAGAAAAGAAGATCAGAAACAGTTTGAATTCATGTGAGATAAGCTTTCCTGACTTGTTACATTTCTAGGTTAACATATTGTTTTTCTTTTTGAGGGCTCTGAGAAGCAAAGACAGGAGCCAGGGCACTCAATGCAAACACCTTTTGCATCAAATTACACTTACAGCTACTAGGTTAACTTGTATACCTCTTAGCACATTTTCTAGACAGACACGGACAAATGAATGCACCAAAACATCCCATTAATGCACGACACTCCTGGCATTTATTACTCTAACAAGACAGTACAAATGTAACAAGATAAGTATACTAGGAGTCTAGTCTCTACTCGTCTACACTAAGGTGCCTGCTGGGCTGTAGCTAAGTGGTGGGTCACATGATTCTTCTTGCAAGGCCACTGGTTCAATCACCAGCATATATATTTTTAAAAGAAGCATGTTCTAGAGCCTAGATGCTTTTAAAAAAATTATTGTTTGGTAGTTTTTCCTACCATCATTTCTTAGGCATGTATAACATGTGTCTTCAGATTATATAATATTAGAATGCTTGATTTTAAAAATTGCTGTTTGAGTTCCTGACTTGGGTTTCATTAAAAACATATCTGTAGGGGCTAGAAAGATGGTTCGACAATTAAGAGCACTCGTTGCTCTATAGAGGACCCAGGTTTAGTTACCAGCACTCAGCTGAAGGATTACAACCATCTGTAATTCCAGTTCCAGGGTTAGTCCACTTTTCTGGCCTCTGAGAAAAATAGGCTTACACTCTCTCTCTCTCTCTCTCTCTCTCTCTCTCTCTCTCTCTCTCTCACACACAAAATTTTTTTTAAAATTATTAAATAACTTTGGTTGAGATTAGAAAAGAATTCTCAACTACTTCTGAGAGCCTCCTGTGTTTCTGCCATTTTCTACTACGTGTTTGTGAGAAGTGGCATTCTCAATGTTGACTATTATAAAATCAAAAGATCAATCAACAATCAGGAAAACTCCGAAGATACCCTTATGTCCTAAAGCATGAAATAGTCAGTCAAAATTAATTTTCATGTAAATGAACAAGAGCATCGACCTCATAAAATCCACTCTTGTCTTTAGTAAATGGTAAAATGGTATCTATATCAATATCTATATCAAAGAATTAAATTAACATAGATTTCTTTAGAGACTATTCTCAGTAAATGTTTTATTTGTACACACACATACACATGTGTATATATATATTCCTGGGGTCACCAATAGAGAACTCTTAAGGGGCACTGTTCTTGAGAACCCAGAAAGAGGTCAGAAGACAGCCCGTAGGAGTTCACGCTCTCCTCCACCACACAGGCAATTTGGGTCATTAGGCTTGTCTAGCCAGGTGCCTTAGAAAGCTGAGCAATCTCACTGGCTGTCAAAAATCTTTGAAGAGGTTGAGGGTGTGTTCCCTAGATCCTCTTCACACATGAGAGACCTCTAGGAAGCTTAATAAGAGCAGGAGTTTCAGGCTCTCAATAGAAACCTTGAATAAAGATCTTTTCCAAAGAACCTTATTAAACAAGGTGTGACCTTGTTAGACAAGGTGTGGAGACATCAAAGGGAGTCACAGAAAATCCACAGAATTTCTGAGAAATTATCTCAGCACAAAAATATTGCCACAGGTATGGTGTCCTATACTAGTGTTCCATGATTTTTATCCTATGGGGCAAGAGGATTAGCAACTTCAAGTCATCCTTGGCTACAGAATGAGTTCATGGCCATCTTGCATTAGACTATGTCTTAAAAAAAAAAAGTCAGTGAGGTGGCTCAATAACAAAGGTGATTGTTAGCAAGCAGATACACTGAACTCAATTCCTGGAACCTACACAATTCAAGGAGAGACCCTATTATTGCTGTAAAATTATTGAAAATGCTGTCATTTACCCTGCACTAGGTCCAGCACCATAGTACCCCAAGATATCTGGTAGATATCTTCATCTTAGTCAGCAAAGCTTCTCACCCATTTGCTCTATCCCACATCACACTGCTGATGGCTTCTCTCTGAGCTTGGCAACAATTTCTCTACCCATCTAGTTCCCAAGGCAGGCTGCCACCATGCCAGAAATATACATCCCAATTCCATGGTGGCCTAGTGTCCCCAGCCACCACATACTCTCTTGAACTTAATTCACCACATGAAAGAACACACAACACAATAACTTCTGATCCAATTGATAAGATATAATTGCCCACCTAGACACACAAAGCCCTGTACACATCCATCCCTGAAAAATATTCATAACAACCTGTAAATGTGCAGAGAGGAATCTTAACATCAGCCTCCGTGTTCTCTCCACAGTTTCTCCTCCCTCGCTCCAGTCTCCTCCTCTTTCCAAAACTTTTCTCCCGCCCATTCTTCCTTCTCGTCCAATGATAGGCCTCATTCTGTCTTGTACCTGCCTTCACCTGTATGACATCCTATACCCTATTGCAAAACGTTGTCCTCTGGCATGTCCTTATGCGTGTGCCATGGCATTACATGCCTACACACACAATAAACAATGAGCAAACCAACCAACCAACCACCCACCCACAAATCAAATGTAAATATCATTACAGCAAGATCAGAAATAGGCAAGAGGTCGTAGTAAATGCATCTTGTCCCAGGTAGTTTCCTTTTGAAATAAGAATGTTTATTTCTGCTATGTCATGTTCACTTTGCCACTGTTTGAGGTGTATGGGCGTGAGGCAGAGATCTTTTTTCAGGGTTTTATAAGTTCATGGATAAAGAAACAGTATTCCTGCAATTGCTCCTAAAAAACTACAATCCTAGAATCAAGACAGGTCATCTGTATTTGGATACAATGTGAGAAGGTACTTGGCTTTGATCTGATGCTATAATTGATGAGTTTTAGACCATGAGATGTAATAAGCATATAACATGTTCTATGTTTTAAGAATTACTGAAGGTCCACAGGCTGTTGTTACAACACAATCTACCATCCTAGGTGGTTTTTGTTGTTGTTGTTGTTGTTGATGTTGTTTTGTTTTATCTCAACAGTGATCCTCTGTATCATCTGAAAGGCCACAGAATAGATTCTAGAAGCTTCATCCATGTTGGGCTGCCTATGTGGGTGTGTGGTCTCTGCAGGTTCAGAAGGTTCCATGTAGTTTACCGATGCCAACTTGAAATTCCTAATAATTTTTACCCCAGTGTTTTCATTTTCTACACAATTATCACGAATTGTCTGGCTAGCTCCAGCACTAAAGAGCCATGCAATACCCGTTCATGGGAGTAGGATTTCTTCCTAATTAGATGAAAATACTATTTTTTGAAGCTATGTAGTTTATAACAATGTAATTTTACTGACTGTGCAGGAAATATTGGTAGAGACTGATTTAGTAAAACGTTCTAAAAAAAATAAAGCTTTCAGCATATAAATATGATCAAATATAATACCTGAGTAACTTAAAAAAGCTATACTGTAAAATATTATGAGCTAATTCCATCAAGGTCCTTTATTATGTGACTAGCAATAAACTTGAAGTCCAGATTCCTGAATCTTACTTTATGTGTATGAATGTCTTGTTTTTAAATTTTGTTTAAGAAATATTAACATGGCTTTATTATAATGTTTTCACTTATATATCTGTTTATATATAAATGTATTATATAATATTATTACACTCTAATATATAATTATACATAATACATTTATATGTACTTTATAATATTTATTTATATTTTATTTATTTATAATGTGTACATATTAATATATAATACATTTTTATCAGGTTCACTCATTTATTTCTCTTGTCCCCATCTCTCTCCCACTAATAACCTCCTTCATTTCTACAGTTTGCTGTCACTGTCTATACAATTCCTTCCCTAATTATTAACTTACAAAGAGTAGAATGTAACAAACATGTCACGTATCACTTCTGAGGTGAGGTTGTACAGCTCCTGACTCCATCTTGTTCACACTTCCTTTCTCTGACTGTTCTCTCTTCACTAAACCAAATTATGTTGTAAGATTTCACATGGGAGAACCCATGTGACAAGGAAATGGGAATAACCTTTAGCATGTCCCTAAGGATTTAGGATCATAGAGCACCAAAGCAACTGAATTTGGAAACTCCACGTGATCATTGTAAGGATGGCAACCCAGACAGCACCTTCCTGGTTGTGTAGGACCTGATCAGCCCTAGGTCTGGAAGGTCCCATTCACAAAAGCATGGAGGCAGAGAACGATGCCATAAGCAAGAGGTTTAGTGATCCAGTGCACTGGGGTAGCTGTGTAATCAGGACAGAGGCGACCTCAAATGACAAAAGCACACACTTTTTTTATATATATACTTGTGGAGGACAGCCTTGACCCTTACATTCATCAATGGTGAGATATTTTTAGGCACACGGATGGGGGACTGCTAAGGGCCCTTCCCTTTGGGCGGTTAGCTCATTTCCTGAAACAGGGTGTTATCCTAAATTATTTGGACAGTGTGTTAAAGTCCCAGCCACCTGGTATTTCCCTAAGGCTTTTGTCCTTAAAGTTTGAATCTTACAGTGGCTGGTGAGAGCCTCTGAGGTGGAACACACAACTAAGCAGGGACTACTCAGTCCTAACAGCACTAACTAGTTAAAATGGTTAATCTCAATTGTCATCTTTGATGGGCAATAGAATCATCTAGGAGATAGGCCTCTTGGCTTGTCAGCAAGGGATTACTTTGATTAAGTTAATCTCGATGAGTAGACCCACCCACTGTAGCTGGCACCATTCACTGGGCTGTGATCTTGGACCACATGAAAAAGAGAAATTGAGCGTAGCACAAGCATCCATCACTCTGTGATTTCTGATTGGGGATACACACTGATCAACCGCCTTATTCCCCACCATGATGGATTTTATTCTTGAACTGAATTAAAATAATCTCGTTCTCCTAAAGTTGGTTTTCTCATGGTATTTTATCACAAGTCATGAAGAGTAGTTAGGTACAGCTGGAGGGCCCAAGAACTTCTCTCCTTTTGTGGCAGAGGAAAATGAGTCTTAATGATGGATAAGAACATCAAGCGTGCCTGTGTTATATAATAAAATTAATGGTCTCTTTAGAATTAAAAACAGGTTTTGGAGACAAAAATAAAATAATAAAGATTTTTCAATCACATTGAGATGTTTTATTTTCCTTCAAAATAGTGGTAAAATTTCTAAGGTGCCTAAAAAAGAAAAATTGCAGAATTACAGATTCATATGGCCAGAAGGATTATGGAGATCAGCTAGTGAAATCCACTTATTTATGGAGAAGAGAACTGAAACCCTACTTTAAATTCACTTTTCTCTCTTCTGTTGGGGGATGATCTTATGCACTGCGTATTCAGATGCTGATTTTTCTGCCTAGAGATCTGGTTGCAATCTGAATGTTGGCATTGTCCAGCATCGCCTGTCTCAATGTTGTGTAAAAATTGTTTTTCATCATCTCCGATTGGTTAATATTGATCAGCCAATATGTGGGAGAAGAGAGAAGAGGCAGACCTGCCAGTCCCAGTGAGAGGGGTCTCTGGTGGGGACCAGAGAGAGAGGATTTGTCAAGAGCATTCACCATGAGCAGGTCACTAGGGGAGTCGCCATGCAGATGCTGATGAAACAGGAGAAGCCAGGGCAAGACTAAGATGGCAAGTAGTGGGGCACATGGCTGGGAAGTAGGCAGCCATAGAAAGCTAAGATACATAAATATCTGGCCATCTATAGTGATTAAAGCTTACTAATAAATATAAGGTTGCTCTGTTATTATTTGGGAGCTAGAATGAGCATAGAAAAGCCAGGATTACTTATACAATTTCAGCCAGGGAAGCACACCCCAGAGTCATCCCCATCTCTTTAGTAAACCACCTGCTGTGACCTCCTTTCCTCTCTGCCCCAGTGGCTCACTCTGATCTTCTCATACAGCCTTCCTCACTACCCATCCTGTTATCCCAGACCCCAGTGTCAGCAGGCATTCAGTGGGAACCAGCCAGCCAAGCCTACCAAAGAAACAAGGAGGCTTCTGCTCCACATCCAATCGTCAAGTCATAACCCCAGCTCTGTTGGCTACTGGTTGTGGCCTCCCTCACTCTCTACTCTCTCATTCTCTTTTAACCAAGGACTAAGCAGATCCTGGTGGAACATCCTACCTTTCCTTCCTCCAGTGGAGTCCCTAAGCCCCTGCTCCCTGGTGTATCCTCATTTCTATGTGTCAGTTCCCAATACCAAGGAACATATTTTACCCAGAATCTCCAGTGACCACACCTATAAGGTTCATAATAATTAATTTTCAGGAATAGATGCCTAGACTCCAGCCTAAAAATATGATCATAAAAGTAGCAGGCAGGACAATATTTCTCCACAAAAGCCCAGAAATCCTACCACAATAGGTCCTGAGTATTGCATCATGCTGAATATAATACAAGTCCCTAAAGAGGAGATAAATGAATCTCTTAAGGAAATCTATGAAAACATAAACAGTAAAAGAAAATGAATAAAACAGGTCAAGACCTGAAAGTAGAAAAAGAATCAATGAAGAAAACCCAAACTAAGGGAAATCTGGACATAAAAAATTTAGGAACTCAAAAAGGAACCTTATAGGGAAGAGTTAACAACAGCATATAAGAGGTAGAGGAAAGAATCTCAAGCATTGAAAACAAGATAAAAAAATTAATACTTCAGTCAAATAAAATGTTAAATATTAAAAAAAAAATCCTGGCCCAAGGCTGTCAGGAAACAGTGGACACCATGAAAAGATCAACTCTAAGAATAATGGGACTAGAAGGAAAAAAAGAAACCAAAGCCAAAGGATCAAAAATATTTTCAAGAAAATTATAGGAGAAAATTTCCCAAACCTATATATGAAGATTCTGATCGAGGTTCAAGAAGCATTCAGAATACCAAGTAGATTGGACCAGAAAGAAAGTCCCCTCAGCACAAAATGGTTAAAACATTAAATACTGAACAAATAAAGAATATTAAAAGCCACATGGAAAAAGATTAAGTAACAAATGAAGGCAGACCTATTAGAATTACAATGAAAATTCTAAAAGCCAGAAGGGCCTAGACAGATGTTCTACAGACTCTATGAGACCATAGCTGCCAGTTCAAACTATTACATGCATCAAAACATTCTGTTACAATAGATAGAAAAAATAAGACCCTCCATAATAAAGCCAAATTTAAGCAATGTTTACCTATAAAAACTGCCCTACTGAAAGCACTAAAAGGAAAAATCCAACCTAAAGAGAATAAACAAACTCAAGAAAATATAGAGAATATATAATTTCAGGCCAGCACACCATCACCACCACATCAACAGTAATAGGAAAACAACAACAACAACAACAAAAACAAAAACAACAACAACACTATTCATTGACATATCTCAACATCAATGGTCTCAATTTCCCAATAAAAAGACACAGACTAACAAGATGGATATGAAAATAGGATACATAGTTCTATTGCATTCTAGAAACACACCTTAACATCAAGGATAGACATCACCTCAGGGTAAAAGAATGGACAAAAATATTCCAAGGAAATGGACCTAAGAAGCAAACTGGTATAGCTATTTAAATATTTGACAAAAATAGACATCAAAACAAACTAATCAGAAGAGAAAGGGAAGGACACATCATTCTCATCCAAAACATAAAAAAATAAAAATTCACAAAGAAGACATTGTAATTCTTAACATGTTTGTACCAGATACAAGGGCACCCAAGTTCACGAAAGGAACACTCCTACAGCTTAAGATATCTATTGACTCTCACACACAGTGAGAGACTTCAGTATCCCGCTCTTGCCAATAGGTAACCCAGACAAAAACTGAACAGAGAAATGCTGGAACTAGCTAATGTTATGAATCAAATGGACCTAAGATATATTTACAGAACATTTGACCCAATCACAAAAGAATAAACCCTCTTTTAACACCTCATAGAAAATTTTCCAAAACCGATCACATACTCAGACACAAAGCAAGTCTCAACAGATACAAGAAAATTGAAATAACTTCCCTGCATTTTTATCAGACCATCATGGATTAAAGCTAGATATCAACAATAAGGACACAGTTCTTACAAAGTCTTGGAAACTGAATAACTCATTACTGAATGAAAAGTGGGTGCAGAAGGAAATTAAGAAATAAAGACTTTCTGGAATAGAATGAAAATGAATGTACAACATTCCTAAACTTATGGGACAAAATCAAGGCAATTCTAATAGGTAAGTTCATTGCTCTAAATGCCTACATTAAAAAAAATTGGAGAAATCTCATACTTCTAACTTAATAATCTGAAAGCTCTAGAATATAAAGAAGAAATCACACCTCAAAAGAGTGGATGGCAAAAAATAATCACACTCAGTACTCAAATTAATAATATAACCAAACGAACAAAGGAACCAGTGGAACAAAGAGTTAGTTCTTTAAGAAAATCAATATAATTGAAAAGTCATTAGCCAAATAAAATAAAAGGAGGAGAGAGAATATCCAAATTAACAAAATTAGAAATGAAAAGGACTACATAACAACAGACACCAAGGAAATCCAGAAAATCATAAAGACATACTTTAAAAACCTGTATTCCACCAAACTGGAAAATGTTAAGGAAATGGATCTATACCACTTAGCAAAGTTAGTTAAAACAAGAGCAGAAGCATTTTGAACAGACCTATAACCCCCCAGAATTAGAAGCAGGCATTAAAGTATCTCAACCAAAAAAGCTCAGGGTCAGATGGTATTAACTAAGCATTCTATCAGATGTTCAAAGAAGAATTAATGCCAATACTCTTCAAATTGTTTCACAAAATAGAAACAGATGGAATATTGTCCAGTTCATTTTATGAGGCCACAGTTACCCTGATAACCAAACTACATAAAGACCCATCAATGTGAATTACAAATTTCCCTTATGAACATAGATGCAAAGCTTCTTGATAAAGTACAAATAGAATCCAAGAACACATCAAAAAGATCATCCACCAGAATTGAGTAGGTTTCATCCCAGAAATACAGGGATGATTCAACATACGTAAATTGTTAAAGGTAATTAATCCACAGTATAAGCAAACCAAAAGAAAAGAACCAGATGATCACATCATTTGACTCAAAAAGGCCTTTCACAAAATCTAACACCCCTTTGTGATAAAAGTCCTGGAGAGATTAGAGATACAAGGGACATACCCCAACATAACAAAGGCAGTTCACTCAGAGCCAACATCGACTTAAATGGAGAGAAACTCAAGGCAATTCCAGTAAAACCAGAAATAAGACAAGGTTGTCCATTCTTTCTATACCAATTCAATAAAGTACTTGAAGACTCAGTTAGAGCTATAAGCCAACTAAGGGAGATCAAGGAGATACAAGTAGGAGAGGAAGACATTAAAATATTTTTATCTGCAGATAATATGTCAGTATACATAAATGACCCTAAAAGTTCTACTAGAAAACTTCTACAGCTTCATCAAAGTAGCTGGATACAAAATTGACCCACAAAAATCAGCAATCCTCCTATATTCAAATGACAAAGGGACTGAGAAAGTAGCCACAGAAATAATACCTTTCACAATAGCCTCAAATAATATAAAATACCTTGGTGTAACTCTAACCAAGCAAGTGAAAGACTTGTGTGATTAAAACTTTCTGAGACATTGAAGAAAGAAATTAAAGATTTCAGAAGATGGAAAATTTTCCCATGCTCATGGATCAATAGGATTGATATAGTAAAACTAGCCATCTTACCAAAAGCAATCTATGGATTCAATGCAATCACCATCCAAATTCCAACAAAATTAATCACAGAGGGTGAAAGGACATTTTTCAGCTTCATATGGAAACACACACACATACACATACCCCAAAACAAATACAACCCCAAACACCCCTGGTTAGCTAAAACCCCATGGATAATAAAAGAAACTGTTAGAAGCATCACTACGTCTGACTTCAAGTTGTATTACAAAGCTATACTGAAAAAAGAACATGATATTGGCACAAAACATACACCTGATCAATGGAATTCACACACCTATGGACAACTGGTTTTTGATAAAGAAGTCAGATACACATTCTGGAAAGATACTATTAGAAAAGGTGCTGGTTCCAAAACCAGAGAAATGAAGAATCACTGCATTTAGAAAAAACAAAAAAGCTGGAACAAACTGATCCATATTTATCAACAAGAGCCTGGGGGACATGAAAACTTTTCTGCTACAAGAAATTAACCCAAATGGGAACACTCAAAACTAAAGGAAACACAGGCTTAAAAGACAGTCTAGCCACCAATGAAATAAAAGCAGAACACCTCAATCATAAGACCAGATATACTGAATCTGTTAGAGAGAAAAAATATGGCATAGAAAGACTTAAACTCATTGCCACAGGTCAAGACTTTCTGTGAACAGACCACCATTAGTCCAAAAAATCCAAGACCAACAATTAATAAATGGAACCTTATAAAACTGAGAAGAGACTTCTGCATGGCAAAAGGCACCATCATTTGGACAACGTGTCACTGCCTAATGAGAAGATCAGGAATAGGGAAAGACTTTTTCTAACTGCACATCCTGGCAGAGGGCTAATATACAAAAATATATAATGAACTAAAAAATAGATATTTAGAAAAATATAACCCAATTTAAAAATTGTATATAGATCTGAACAGGAAATTTTCAAATTGCTGAGGAACACCTTAAAAAATGTTCAACATCCTTTGCCATCAGGGAAATGCAAATCAAAACAACTCAGATTTTACACACATTAGAACAGCTAAAATCAGTAAAACAACAGTTTATGATAGCGAGAATATTGAATAATGGGAACATTGATCCATTGCTGGTGGTCACTATGGAAATCAGTGTGGCAGCTTCCCAGATATATGGAACTCAATCTACTTTAAGATCCAAATATACCACTCCTGGTCAAGTACCCAAAGGATGCTTCATCTTACCACGGAGACACTTGCTCAACCATATTCAGTGCTGCTCTGTTCATTAATAGCAACCTAGATGTCCCTCCAAAGAAGAATTGATAAAGAAAATATGGTTTAGTCACACAATTGAGTATTACTCAGTCATTCATAAAAAATGAAATTCAGAGGTAAAAGGGTGGAACTAAAAAATATTTCCAAGGGAGATAATCCAGACCCAGAATGACAAATATGGTATGTGGATATCATATATGAATATCAAGAATAACCAAGCTATAATCCACAGAACTGCAGGGGTTAGGTATACGGTACTGGCGGTTTTGATAGATCTCCTTGGGAAAGGGAAATAGACAGTCATGAACAGCTAGGATGGAGGATAGAGAGGTGGAATGAAGTGGGACACAAAGGAGCAACGATGGGAGAGACAGCTAAAATTAAGGGTCTTTTGACATATAGCATGGAAATCTAATACAGTAGAAGTTTCCTAAAATATATACATATATGAAGGTAATCACCAAATATTGGGGGGAGACAGTCCTAACTGGATATCTTGTCACCAAACGAAACTTCTGGTGCTGAGATTGGGTCATTAATTGGAATTGTTGATCAAGTGGGTATCATAGGCACTCCCAAACAGCCAAGTTGTTACCAAAACTGTAGGTTGATCTTCAAAAAGGCCCAATGCTGTAGACAACACCCATGCAACTCATTAGAAGTTGAGCTGGTGCCTACACAGAGCCTTCACACCTATACAGTAGGGCCTTTGGTAAAGAAGGTATGCTGTATTCTGCCAACTAGAAACAAACACAACCTAACTAAAAAGTCATTTGATCTACCATGGTGTCCTGCCTGCAAGATATGCCAGTGCAATGATGGCCTAAAGCTTGTGGGAGTGACCAATCAATATCTGATTTCATTTAAGGCCCACTCCATGGGATGAGACACATACGAGACACTGCTTGGGTGACCAAGAATCTGAGACTAGACAGTTCAAGAACCTTGGGTAAAATCAAATTCTACTCTTCTAAAACAAAAAATAAAACAAAACAAAACAATAACCCCACAAAAATGCAGCTACAAAATGACTGCTAATGACATTCTGCTATACTCATTCATCAGTGCCATTCTCAGCCATCTTCAGAGAAGCTCACTCCTACAGCTCACTCCTATTTGTTGTGAACAAATACACAGTCAGAAATGATGTAGACAGTGAGACTTTACGGCGCTCAGCATCAAATGGGCTGTCTCCATCACATTCCTCCCCTCAAGGCTCAGGGAACTCCACAGAAGAAGTGGAAAGAGTCTAAGAGCCAGATGGAATGGAGTACACCAAGAAAGTAAAGCCCTCTAAATCAATGTGCATAAAGCTAATATAAATTCACAGAGACCATGGCACAGGGCTTGCATGGGTCTACCCTAAATGGGGTTCTAGAGCTTAAAGGAGAAGAGGACACATGCTTCCTTTCCCTGGAAGCAATCTCCAATTGATAATCATTTGCAAATAAAAATTATTTTCCTCCAAGGGAGTCTCACTGGGGAAACCAACTATTCCTAAGGCTAGGCTGAATGCCAGCAGTAGATAGTAGATAACCTGTGAAAAAGAAACTCAAGGGGTTTCTTGAAGGTACCCTGTTTCTTTCTTCTTCTTCTTCTTCTTCTTCTTCTTCTTCTTCTTCTTCTTCTTCTTCTTCTTCTTCTTCTTCTTCTTCTCCTCCTTCTTCTTCTTCTTCTTCTCCTCCTCCTCCTCCTCCTCCTCCTCCTCCTCCTCCTCCTCCTCCTCCTCCTTTTCTGTCTCCTCTATCATTATTATCATCGTCATCATCATATATTCTCTCACTCTTCCTTACAGATCCTTTGTGTATTTTTTGTGGCTTCCAATTTAGTACTTTTATTGTATTCATGAGCATGCAAAAAGATGGGTCTCTGTTTCCCTCCTGGTCTTCTTCCTGTTTGTTTATTTTGTGCAATTCTGATATGTTAGTTTTTGTTTTGTTGTGTTATGTTTCATTTTATTATAATTGTATTTTATTATTATTCCTAAGAAGCTTTTTAGTTCTTTAATAAGAGACAGAAAGGAGTGTCTGTATGGGAGGCAAGGTTATGAAAAACTGGGAGTAGTAAGGTAGGTGTGGGCATATATTTTCTCAGTCTAATTTAACAAGGGTTCAACCTCCCCTCTAGCCTACCACCTATCAAGATAGTGGAAGAGAAAGGTTACTAGGATACAGGGAAAATGGATCTGTTTAGAAATAGTTCTTTGGGACAATTCCAGTCTTCATTGTTCTAAGTCTAGTCTACTAGCAAACACCAAACACAAATCAGCAACTGCAGTTCAGTTTACTCAGCAGACCCTACACATGATTCAGCAAGGGCAGTTCAATCCAGAAGAAACAGCAAGCCAACCAGCCTGAGTCTGCGAAGCAGCAAGAAGCCACAGGAACCTTGCGAGAAGTTTCTCTTTATGATGTCACCACATGTGAAGCTCATCAATGCAATGCAAGGCAAACCAATGCATGCGTGTTGTCAGCAAAGACTTGAAGTCGAAACTTCTGTTTTGTTTGGAAAGTCAGTTATGTCAAAGGATAGTTTGCTGGGGCACACAGATGGAAAGATGTCTTGCTAAAGCAGACACCTGAGAAAATGTTTTCCTGAAGCAGACACAGATGAAAGGATGTTTTGATATAGCAAACATGTGAAAGGGCCTTAGACGAAGGAGTATACATATGACCCCACAGACAGTGGGAGACAAGCACTAAGCATAGGTTTGTTTTCCTCTGATTCACTCTTCTTTGCTAACAACACACGTGTATTTGTTCTCCTTGAGCTTAGCTTGTAGTAATGCTGCCATTGAGAAAAACTTGCCTAAGAACTGCTTGTGAGGTTCCTGTTGCAGCTTGCTGCTTCAACGGCCTCACCTTAGGCAGGTTGGTGAGCCTTGCAGCTTCTTCAGGATTGAGCTACAGCTGCTGGTCCATGCCTGGTGTCTTCCCTTCTGAGAGGACTAGAGTGAAGCTGCAGGTTTGTGTGTGGTTTCTGCCTGCCTACCTGCCAAGTCATATTTGGTGTTTGCTATGGAACTTAACTGCCAAAAAATATTGAGCTCGCCTTCAAAGAACCATTGCTAAACAGGCCTTCTTTCCCCAAGTCCTAATAACTTTTCTCTTCCACTACCTCTGGTGAGTAGTGGGCCAGAGGAGAGTTTGAATGTTTCTTAAAAGTAGGTTGCCCTGAGATTCCACCTCACACCACTCAGAACGGCTAAGATCAAAAACTCAGGTGACAGCAGATACTGGCGAGGATGTGGAGAAAGAGGAACACTCCTCCATTGTTGGTGGGATTGCAGACTGGTACAACCATTCTGGAAATCAGTCTGGAGGTTCCTCAGAAAATTGGACATTGAACTACCTGAGGACCCAGCTAAACCTCTCTTGGGCATATATCCAAAAGATGCCCCAACATATAACAAAGACACATGCTCCACTATGTTTATAGCAGCCTTATTTATAATAATCAGAAGCTGGAAAGAACCCAGATGCCCTTCAACAGAGGAATGGATACAGAAAATATGGTACATCTACACAATGGAGTACTACTCAGCTATCAAAAACAATGACTTTATGAAATTCATAGGCAAATGGAGGGAACTGGAAAATATCATCCTGAGTGAGGTAACCCAATCACAGAAAAACACACATGGTATGCACTCATTGATAAGTGGATATTAGCACAAATGCTCAAATTACCCTAGATGCACAGAACACATGAAACTCAAGAAGGATGACCAAAATGTGAATGCTTCACTCCTTTAAAAGGGGAACAAAAATACCCTTGGGAGGGAATAGGGAGGCAAAGTTTAGAACAGAGGCTGAAGGAACACCCATTCAGAGCCTGCCCCACATGTGGCCCATACATATACAACCACCAAACTAGATAAGATGGATGAAGCAAAGAAGTGCAGGTTGACAGAAACAGGATGTAGATCTCTCCTGAGAGACACAGCCAGAATACAGCAAACACATAGGCAAATGTCAGCAGCAAACCACTGAACTGAGAACAGGACCCCCGTTGAAGGAATCAGAGAAAGGACTGGAAGAGCTTGAAGGGGCTCGAGACCCCCTATGAACAACAATGCCAACTAACCAGAGCTTCCAGGGACTAAGCCACTACCCAAAGACTATACATGGACTGACCCTGGGCTCCAACCTCATAGGTAGCAATGAATAGCCTAGTAAGATCACCAGTGGAAGGCAGAGCCCTTGGTCCTGCCAAGACTGAACCCCCCAGTGAACGTGATTGTTGGGGGCAGGGCGGTAATGGGGGGAGGATGGGGAAGGGAACACCCATATAGAAGGGAAAGGGGAGGGGTTAGGGGGATGTTGGCCTGGAAACCAGGAAAGGGAATTACAATCAAAATGTAAATAAGAAATACCCAAGTTAATAAAGATGGAGAAAAAAAAAGTAGGTTGCAAAAAATTTGTACTTACAAAGACTAGCAAGGCAGAACAAAGCAAACCAATGGTCAAGCTCCCAGTGTCTGTGAGGTCTTATTTATATTTGTTCTTTCTAAACATCACACATTCTTTTATGTGTCTGCTATAGTAAAACATCCTTCCACCTACATGACCCAGCAAAACGTCATTTGACATAACTGATATTAAAAAAAAAAAAGAAGAAGAAGAAAAAGAAAGAGAAGAAAAGAAACCCAGAAGTTTCCATCTCAGGTAGGGGAAACTGCATTCAGGATATGTTATGTGAGGAAAGTTATTTTCAATAAAAGGAAAAAGTATCTCTTTTGTAATTGACTACTAACGTGGTTTGTGAGCTACAAGAGAAAACCAGGCTGATAACTCTGTCCTTTACCTTCTTTGTGAAACCAAGCAGTATAATCCAATTTAACCAACTACTTTATTCACTAGTCTTGACTTTTGGCAAACTCTTAGAAAAAAAAAAATCAAATCCCCTGTCAAAGGATAGAGATTTGCCACTATTGAAGATAGTCAAAGAAATTAGCTTCGGGCTCTGAAAGCAATTTCAGGAGGACTTCTCAAACTACTTTAAGCAATGTCTGTACTGTTGGAATAAATGTGTCTCCTGTCAGGGCAGCTACTTGAAAAAGATATGGCAATTTGGATCTGTAATTTCTGCTTTGTTTCTTGAACAGTGGAACCACATTATACATCAAGTGCGCAGGAAATGATAGCCATCCATTCTGCAAACAACCATAACAATAAAAATTTAAATAGTTTCAGCCAGTGCCTCAATCTGTGCACAACAATTGACACCTAAGATTTTGAATATGGTCTTTACATTTTCTGTTAAATGGCTTTGTTGTGGCGGTTTGATTAGGAATAGACCCCATAGATTTGTGTACGTGAATGTTTGACCCATGGGGAGTAGCACTATTAGGAGGTGTGACCTTGTTGGAGAAACTGTGCTACTGTGGGGATGGGCTTTGAGGTTTCATATGGTCAAATTACATGCAATGTGATCTATATCCTGCTGCCTGTGGATCAAGATGTAGAACTTTCAGCTCCTTTTCCAGTACAATGTCTGCCCACATGCTACCATGTCTTCCACCTTGACGACAATGGAGGAAACCTCTGAAACTGTAAGCCAGTCACAGTTAAATGTTTTCCTTTATAAAAGTTGCCATGGTCATAGTGTCTTTTCACAGCAATAGAAACCCTAAGATATCAGTCTATCTTACCCTTACCAACATTTCCCTTCATAAGTATCATAGAATATCATAGTACATATAAAATTAGACTTGTAGTATAAGTTTCAAAGTGAGTCTCAACTACTAGGAGACCCACCCACCAAAGTGAGACATGAGAATGGAGTTCGATGCAAATGCAAGAGGTTTATTTTTCTAGCACATAGGGGTCCACCCTTAATCACTCCCTCATGGCAAGTGACTTGAAGATGACCCCAAATGGCTATAACAAGCAGTTTTTATATTTTTTAGGGGTACAGGTTACATCAGCAAGGTTACAGTTTAAACTTATTGGCTAAGCATATTGACTTTTGAATCTATTGGCTAGGAAGCATATGACACGAGGATCAGGTGACTATCATTCTGTACATTCTGCAGTTTTTCAAGAATGTTCCTGCTCCTCCCAGGAACCATGGGTGGAGAATGGAACTTAGCCTAGCCTTGACCCAAGGCAGGAAGTTGGTACTTGGCCTAGTCTTGACCTGAGGCAGTGGGCGTAAGACTGGCAAAAGCCCTAGAGTCCGTCAGTAGTTCTATGGCGTATCATCTTTCCAACTCAATCACTAAATCATCCAATATATTTCAATTTTTCTCCATATTCATATACCTCAATTTATACTTCCAATGTAACAATTTCAGTTTTATAAAATTGATCCTGAATTTTCAATAAAACTTAAACAGCCAGCATGGTGATGGATGCCTTTAATCCCAGCATTCAGGAGGTAGAAGCAGGTAGAGTTTGAAGATCTTTGTGAGTTTGAAGACAGCCTGGTTTACATAATAAATTCCAGGAAAGCCTGGACTATGTAGAGAAATCCCACCTCAAGAAACAAACAACAAAAACCCTTCAGTTTCTTGGTCACTTTATTCAGTCATTTGTGTACCTGGAACACAAATTTTGAGGTAGTTTCTGTGACTTCATCTGAGGTCCATGGGCAAGAATTCCATTCTGTTCTATGTTGTCATGATCAAAGAACACAGGGAGACACATTATATTTGATTTTTTTAAATTACTGCTTTGATTTTTTTTTTTACTGAAATACAAATTCCTCTAGGGTGGATAATCATTATCAATTTTATCTAGGAAAATAAAGGTTTTTCACATTGTGAGGAGAGAGAGCACAGATGGCTGAGTTTATACTGAAACGGGACAGGACAGAAAATGAAGCAGAGTTATGGAGAAGACAGCAGGAGCGCCAGTGTTTCCGTTTTACCCTGACTTGGCCCTAATTGGTTCTAACTGTTCTTTAGGGTGTTGCTGTCATTTCTTCTCATTGTAATGAACATTGCAAAACCTGAAACATCCACATTGTTGTCGTTATATTCTTGGTTCCATTGTGCTAAAACAAGTTGCTTATGATGTCATCGTTTGTCTGAAGCCAAGGAGAATATGAATCACGGTCACAGACATGACAGACACACTCAGTAGAAGGATTTTTTTGATGCTACTGGATGCTATATTAGCAAGTAATACTACATACAGTATTGTATCCCTCTCACACCTGTGGTCAGTATCCCTTCCATGGGTTCCATTATCCACCCTCCTCTGCCTAAGATACAGACACTGTGCAGTCTTTTTTCTTTTTTCTTTTTCTTTCTTTTTTTTTTTTTTTTTTTTCCGGAGCTGAGGACCGAATTCAGGGCCTTCCACTTGCTAGGCAAGCGCTCTACCACTGAGCTAAATCCCCAACCCCTGTGCAGTCTTTACTATGCAGAAGAAAGTAAATGGAGAATTGAGTAGCCAGCACTAAAACTCAGAGTCAGCCCATAGCATCATTGGTTGACTCTAAATCTACTCCTTCCCATGTTCATCCTTTCCCCCTCCTGTGAATGTTTTCTCTCTCTTCAAACCCTCTCTGACTGTTCCTTTCTTCGTCTTGTTTTTCTACATCACTTTGATGTAGTCATTCAGAACTAAATAGAGTGCCAACCTCTGAACTAATCTATAGTATATTGCTGTGACCTGAATCCTATTTTCTCAGTTACCAATAAATTGAAATTCATTCCTCACAGCTTCCTGACATAACCTCTGACTGGTTCATACTAAATTTTTGGAGGATCCCAGAAATATAACCTGATTTAAAGTCTGGTTCACTTTCATGTTAATTCAATATGCCTCTCTTGGGGGAATTATCCAAGGTGGCATATCTAAAGTTCTCTTAAAGTTTAAGACAATATTCCAAAAATAACTTGAAAAACACAAACATAGGCAAATTTTTACAATTCAAGGCTTCGCTTTGGTGTGTCTATTCTTTTATGAACCTGTTCTGTGAGAGGTAATTGGATGGGTACATGAGATGAATCACAGTTCAAACCAGCCACTGTGAACATACCAACTGACTTGCCTAAATTTAACAAGTAGATTAATTATGTAGCTTCAAAAATAAGTTTGGAAAAGCTAGGTAGAAAAAAATTGCAACTCTCCATATCACTGCTTATTGAGTATGCCAATTTGTTTGTATAATTGAGTAATTATCAGCAATATAACCCAGTGGCCCTTTATATAGCAGATGGGAGACTTCATACTGTGAAACATTGCTGTGCTTCATGGTCTACTACTAGCCACTGCCAACGAGGCCTGCATTTTCTTTTACAAGTAGAACACTTACTCTTAATTTCGTGTAACACGCTTAGTCACAGGGATTGATGAAGGTCTCAGGTAAAAGACAGGTTATCAATTATGTGCATTGAGACTAGAAGACAAAGACCGGGGTGGATAGCTAATTTCCACATGGTCCCGGGTTAGAGTAAGAAAATGGTGTTTATACATATATCCATGTCTCCAATAAGACAGGAATTGCTCATTAATTTACAGAGTGTTTGGTAGCTCCAGTGGGAACTTGCCTTTGTTAGCCAGCTGTGTTTTTTTTTCCTTCAGGGATTCTCAATTAGTGTGCCTTTAAAAATAGTTGCTTGGTGAGGAAAAGCTTAAAGAGCTTCCAAAGTGAAATTTCTATCTGGCTCAGAGAACACCGGTATGCTTTGAAGTGAATGAGGAAACCATCACTCTGAAAGGGCAAAGATGGACCCTAAAAGGCAGCAGTGTACCTTTCTTTGAGCAAGAAGTCCTAAGTGGTTGCATCATGTCCACTTATACTATGATTGAGAACCATTGGGAGAACAATCTAAATAAGAAGACACAAAAGCACAGCCAAAGGACAGCATCAACCAGCAAGGAGCAAGCCCAGATAAATATCAGAAATAGCGTAGAAGGCACAGACTATGCAAAAATAGATACATAGATTGATAGATAGATAGATAGATAGATAGATAGATAGATAGATAGACAGACAGACAGACAGACAGATAGATAAAGGTTTGTCTATCTTGTTGATTTTCTTAATGAACCAGCTCTTGGTTTGGTTGATGCTTTGTATAGTTCTCTTTGTTTTTAATTGGTTGATTTCAGCCCTGAGTTTGTGTATACCCTTGGAAAGACTCCTCTTTTCCCTTCTCTTCTCCCTCTCCCTCTTCTCTCTCCTTCTATCCCTTCCCCGACCTATTCTCTTCCTCTTCCACCTCCCTGTTCCTGTTTCAGATCTGATCATTTGGTCACTCACACATTTTCTGGTTTTGTTCTTTGTTTCAACATTTTTCTATTTGGTAATAAAATAATCTATGAATTTGACCATTTTTATCCCTCATTTGATTATTTTTAATATGGATTTTCTTAGGTTATTTTTTATATTTTATGCAGAACAGCTCAGGATAGACAAAATACCAAGCCTTGATACCTTATTTTTCTCACACTGTGTATCTAAGATACGATTAAATTTCAACATATAAGTCTCCCTCCTTTTCTCAGGATAGTACTCACACAAGGTTTATTTTTGTTGTCATTGGTCTTACTTTGTTAGTACTTAAGTTAGCATACAAAGTAACTGATTTCATTGTAACACTTTTTGATAGATACCAGTGTATCATGGTTATATCTGCAACCCCCAATACCCTCTGCCATCTAACTTTTAATAAATGAGTTTATGTATGACAAAAGCATTATCTTTTATACAGCCTGAATCATGAAGAACATGAGAACAAAAATGACTGTCTACACACTTTAGATCAGTCTATCATTTCTGATATCTCTAACAGATATCTTGAAAATGAGTATGAAATAGGATTGTCAGCACTGCCACAAGGCCATTTCTTTCTGTTTCTTATAAGTGAGGCTATAGAAGGATTTTATTCAGTTCTAAGCTAATCAGTCAATACTGCTGGAATCCAGCAACCAGTAGCTCTCTGGTCCTTTCCCCTCACCTTCTAAGAATAAAGAATAACTAAGGTAATTCAGCAGTAGAGTACATCCCTAGCTGGGGTGTGGCCCTTGGTTTAATCTTAGCATTACAAAAAGCAATAACAACAAACATTAATGGAGTGAACCTTCACATTGTGTGTGTATGTGTGTGTGTACCTTGAACCCGTTGGTCCAGGAATTTTGTTTTATTTTTCTTTTGTTTTCCTTTGGATATTTTTTACATTTCAAATGTCATCCCCTTTCCTGGTTTCATGGTCATAAACCCCCTATCCCATCCCCTCCCCTCTTCACCTTCTTCTGTGAGGGTGTTCCCCCACCCAACCACGCACCCCTTCCCACCTCCCCACCCTGACAGCTCTGGTTGGTTGGTATTGTTGTTCTTATGGGGTTGCAAACCCCTTCAGCTCCTTCAATTCTTTCTCTAACTCCTCCAATGGAAACCCTATTCTCAGTTCAATGGTTGGTTGTGAGCATTCGCCTCTGTATTTGACATGCTCTGGAAGAGCCTCTCAAGAAACAGCTATATCAGGCTCCTGACAACATGCACTTCTTAGCATCAGCAATATTGTCTGGGTTTGGTGGCTGTATATATATATATATATCAGGTGGGGCAGGGTCTACATGGCCATTCCTTCAATCTCTGATCCAAACTTTGTCTCCATATCTTCTATGAATATTTTTGTTCTTCTCTTTTTGGTCATCCTTCTTCTTGACCTTCATGTGGTCTGTGGATTGTATCATGGTAATCAGAGCTTTTGGGCTAATATCCACTTATCACTGAGTGGATACCATGTGTGGTCTTTGTGATTGGGTTGCCTCACTCCGGATGATATTTTCTAGTTCCATCCATTTCCTATGAATTTCATGATATCATTGTTTTCAATAGCTGAGTAGTACTCCATTGTGTAGATGTACCACATTTTCTGTGTCCAGTCCTCTGGGTTCTTTGCAGCTTCTGGCCATCATAAATAAGTCTACTGTGACCTTATAAATAAGGAGCATGTGTCCTTGTTATATATTGGAGCATCTTTTTGGTATATGCCCAGGAGTGGTATAGCTGGGTCCTCAGGTAGTACTATGTCCAATTTTCTGAGGAACCTCCAGACTGATTTCCAGAGTGGTGGTACTAGCTTGCAATCCCACCAACAATGGAGGAGTGTTCCTCTTTCTCCACATCCTCCCCAGCATCTGCTGTCAGCTGAGTTTTTATCTTAGCCATTCTGACTGGTGTGAGGTGGAAATCTCAGGGTTGTTTTGATTTGCATTTCCCTGATGACTAAGGATTTCGAACATTTCTTTAGGTACTTCTCAGCCATTCGATATTCCTCAATTGAGAATTCTTTGTTTAGCTCTGTACCCCATTTTTAATAGGGTTACTTGATTCTCTGGAGTCTAACTTCTTGAGTTCTTTGTATATGTTGGATATTAGCCCTCTATAGGATATAGGTTTGGTAAAGATCTTTCCCCAATTTGTTGGTTGTCATTTTGTCCTAATGACAGTGTCCTTTGCCTTATAGAAGCTTTGTAATTTTATGAGGTCCTACTTGTTGATTCTTGATCTTTGAGCATAAGCCATTTGTGTTCTGTTCAGAAAAATTTCCCCAGTGCCTATGTGTTCGAAGCTCTTCCTCACTTTTTCTTCTATTAGTTTGAGTGTATCTGGTTTTATGTGGAGGTTCTTGATCCATTTGGACTTGAGCTTTGTACAGGGTGATAAGAATGGATCTATTTGCATTCTTCTACATGCTGACCTCCAGTTGAACCAGTACCATTTGCTGAAAATGCTATCTTTTTTTCCATTGGATGGTTTTAGCTCCTTTGTCAAAGATCAAGTGACCATAAGAGTTTGGGTTCATTTCTGGGTCTTCAATTCTATTCCATTGATCTACCTGCCTGTCTCTATATGAATACCATACAGTTTTTATCACTATTGCCCTGTTATTACTCTGTTATTACCTCTGTTATACTGCTTGAGGTGAGGGATGGTTATTCCTCAGAAGTTCTTTTGTTCAATATTAGAATGGCAACTCCAGCTTGTTTCTTGGGACCATTTGCTTGGAAATTGTTTTCCAGCCTTTTACTCTAAGGTAGTGCCTGTCTTTGTTAGTGGGGTATGTTTCCTGTATGCAGCAAAATACTGGGTCCTTGTTTCACATCCAGTCTGTTAGTCTATATCTTTCAATTGGGAATTGAATCCATTGATGTTAAGAGATATTAAGGAATAGTGATTGTTGTTTCCTGTTATTTTTGTTGTTAGAGGTAGAATGATGTTTGTGTGGCTCTCTTCTTTTGGGTTTGTTGCAAGGAGATTACTTTCTTTTTTTTTCTAGGGTGTAGTTTTCCTCCTTGTGTTGAAGTTTTCCACCTATTAACCTATGTAGGACTGGATTTGTGGAAAGGTAGTGTGTAAATTTGTTTTTTTTTATGGAATATCTTGGTTTTTCCATCTATGTTAATTGAGAGTTTTGTTGGATATAGTAGCCTGGGCTGGCATTAGTGTTCTCTTAGGGTCTGTATGACATCTGCCTAGGATCTTCTGGCTTTCATAGTCTCTCGTGAGAAGTCTGGTGTAATTCTGATAGGTCTGCCTTTATGTTTCTTGACAGTTTTCCCTTATTGCTTTTAATATTTTTGTTTTGTGCATTTGGTGTTTTGTCTATTATGTGATAGGGGAATTTCTTTTCTGGCCCAATCTATTTGAAGTTCTGTATGCTTCTTGTATGTTCATGGGCATCTCTTTAAGTTAAGGAAGTTTTTTTTTCTATACTTTTGTTGAAGATATTTACTGGCCCTTTAAGTTGGGAGTCTTCACTCTCTTCTACACCTCATATCCTTAGGTTTGATCTTCTTACTGTATCCTGGATTTCCTGGATGTTTGGGTTACAAACTTTTTGCGTTTTACATTTTCTTTGACTATTGTGTCAATGTTTTCTATGTTGTCTTCTGACCCTGAGTTCTCTCTTCTATCTCTTGTATTCTGTTGGTGATTCTAGCATCTATGACTCCTGATCTCTCTTCTAGATTTCTTTCTCCAGGGTTGTCTCCCTTTGTGATTTCTTTATTGTTTCTATTTCCATTTTTAGAACCTGGATGGTTTTGTTCAATTTCTTCATCTGTTTGGTTGTGTTTTCCTGTAATTCTTTAAAGGAGTTTTGTGTTTCCTCTTTAAGAGCTTCTACTTGTTTACCTGTGTTGTCCTGTATTTCTTTAAGGGAGTTACTTATGTCCTTCTTAAAGTCCTGTATCATCATCATGAGATGTGATTTTTAAATCAAAATCTTTCTTTTCTGGTGTGTTGGGATATCTAGTATTTGCTTTGGTTGGAGAAGTGGGCTCTGATGATGCCAAGTAGTCTTGGTTTCTGTTGCTTAGATTCCTGTGCTTGCCTCTCACCATCTGGTTGTCTCTGGTGTTAGCTGGTCTTGCTGTCTCTGACAGTGGCTTGACCCTCCTGCAAGCCTGGTGTCAGCCCTCCTGGAGACTGGCTTTCTCCCAGCAGGATCTGGGAACAGAGAGCTGTGTCACAGAGTCAGCTCCAGGCTCAGGCAGAAACTGGAAGGATCTTATCCCAGACTGCTCCTGGGTTTCTGTATCCTGAGGGCTCCAGTCAGGTCCCATAGAGTAAAAGTGGTGGTCTTACCTCTGCTCTAAGGTGTATCAGAGCTCCTGGAGATTGGCATTCGACTCTGGGCACAGGCAGAGCCTGGAAGGATCCTGTTCCAGACTGCTCTTAGATTCCTATGTCCAGACACTCCAGGCAGGTTCCTCTTGTGCCAGGAATGTGAGCAGAAGTGGTGGTCTCCCTTGAGCTCTCAGAATTGTCTGCAGTCCTGAGAGTCCAACTTTCTTCCACATGGGATTGGGGTACAGAGAGCCATTGAGTTGGGTCAACTCCAGGTGCAGACAGAAACTGGAAACTTGTTTTATTTTTCTTAAAGAGGACTCTCAAGTTATGAAAGTTGCAAGTTAATCAACTGGGATTTCAGGATCTAATTGTCTACTTATGAGGAGTGTTCACTGGGGAATGAGGGCAATAGAAATGATTTAAAAACCCGAGTTTTGTTAGACTGAAAACATTTTTGCTATTATCTAGACATATATTGATGTTGCAACTGATGAAGAATAAAAACTAGTGACTTCCTTTCCCATATGGATATAATGAAACTCTTGAAATTACTGTCTAGACGGGAGGAAGGGGCCTCAAAGACTGAGAGATCTTGGAGCACAGTACATGTCATTCCAGTGTAAAGAATTACCTTAAGGAGAAGTTGGGGCAACCTCTTAATGAAGGATTTAGTAACGTCATAGAATAAAATAATTTTGTAAGCATTTAAACATGACTATCAAAAGTTGTTTACTGTGAGATCCTTATTAAATTATTTTCAATATAAAAAACACAAATGAAGAATCCTAGCTTAATACAGTTTCGGTTAAGATAGGAGAAGATGGCTCAGTAGGTAAAAGTGTCTGCCTCCCAAGCCTGGTGACCTGAGTTTGATCCTTGGAACTCATGTAAAGTGGAAAAGGGGAAAAAAGACTCAATAAAAGTATCGTCTGACCTCTACATATACACTTTATTATGGTCATGGCCATTACACACACACACACACACACACACACACACACACACACACACTACTACTATTACTACTACACTACTACTACTACTATTACTACTACTACTGCTGCTAATAATAATAATATTTTTTAAAAATTAAAAAGAGGCAGATTCAGAATTAATATTGTAATGAAGGTCATTTCTCAATATCTTTAAAACTTTGTAGAGAAAAAAATTGGCAAAAACACATTCTCCACATAAAGGAAGATGGCTAGAGTGTAGGAATTAATCATAACTGAGAGTCACTCTGAGGAACAAATGGAAGTCAATATTAAAGGCTGACGTAATTATTATTCAGATGGAACCTTTGAGGCAAGAAGGAAACTAAATGTTACTCAGTATAATTATGGGGCTGGGGAAACACCAAGGTATCTTGGCAATTATGACTGCTATAGTCAGCTCCTAATTTAGGGTTGTTTCTTAGAGAAAGTATTTTTCAATTTTGCAGTGACTTTAAAGAAATATGTACTCAGTCGAAACTGCATATTTTAGTTTAATTTAAAATTTGAATTTTGATCTTTTCCAGGCAAATGACGTATGGTACCTGGTCTCTTATGATGATCCTGGGTAGTGGCAGCAAGGCACAGCTCCGAGCCAGCCATGTGATCCTGTGAGTAAATTACTGTGACCTACAGTGCATGCTGTTGCTAAGATATTCTGTAGATTAGGTGGCGGTGTTCGTGAATTTCCTGGGGAGATGGAAAAAAAAAACATCTATTCACCAACAGGGAAAAGAAACAATTCTGACCAAATCTAGCCTGGTGAGCCACTGAGTTTACTTGGCTACCTTTGGGAGCATCATGATTCAAAGGCAGGGACATCACTAGGAGATCCTCTGGTCAACAGGCAGCTGTGTCATGAAAGATTCACCTCCCACAGCATGGCTAACTCATGAAAAGCTGAACCACTAGAGCCTCCTGGGTAACTAATGACCATCTACATCTTTGTGCTGCACCTCAGTCATTGCTAACCACTTAATAACCTAGGGGAAAGAGGGAAGCTTTAGGTCTCATCAGCATCATGATTCCTGTGAGCCCCCAGAGCCCCACAAAGACTCATGACTCTGAAAGATCTCTCTCCTTCCTCTACCAGAGAATCCTCATAACATCTTATAACACAGCTGCTGATGCAAGACATTGTAGCCCAGGAGAAACATCTATAAAACTGACATATTAAGTTCCCTTTCGATTTATAGTATTTTCAACTTATAAATTTATCAAAATGTAATTGCTAACCCCACTGAAAGTTGAGGAGCATACCTTCTCCCTCTTTGTTTAATATGCTAAAAAGAACATTAAAGTAAGAGAAAGAACTATTTGGGAAGATGAAGGGGAGGAGAGAAGAGTGGGGACAAGGAATGGTAATGGCAGGGAGTAGACGTGTGTGTATGTATGAAAATGTCACAACAAAATACAGTCCTGAAAATGTCAGATATTTGGTATGCAAGTGTAGCTCTGGGACCCTGCATGAGGCTTTGGTTCAAGTCTCATCATTGATGATTAAAATTAAAATAGACATTACTTTAAAATTACGTTTTCATTTACCGTTCCCTGTTTAATGTGTATGTATAATTTTTGGCCTCTTCAATGTTTTAAAATCGGGATAGTATATGCATCAGTTCAGATGCCTGAAGAAAGAAAGGTGTGAGAAAACGACATTCCTTCAAAACAGCAACCGTTGGAGGTGTGAAACAACTGTGCAAGCACTCTTATCCCGGCTTGCCATGGTACCCATCTGCCCCATCTTCCACCATCATGACACTTGTCTTTGTTACTTTCGTAATGTTGTCAAGAGATGCGGTAACCAAGTTAACTTATATAGGAAAACATCTACTGGAGCGAATGATCCCAGGGGGTAAGAACCCAGGATTATCTTGGCAGCAGGCAAGCAGTCAGGCATGACATTGGAGCAGTAGCTGAGACCTAACATTTGATCCACAAGTAGGAGACAGGTAGAAAGAGAGCTAACTGAGACTGGTATGGGCTTTTTGAAACCTCGAAACTTGCCCTCAGTGATACACCGACTCCAATATGACAGCATCTTCTAATCCTTCCTAAATGGTACCACCAACCTGGAGGGGGCAAACATTCCACTGTACTATCCCACCGAGACCATTCTTATTCAAAGCATCACAGTACTACTCATTAGTTGCCTCGGTCTACGTTCTTACTTCAGAGTGCTGTATGCTCCCCAGTGGTTTCTATTAGATATGTGTGTCATTCAAACAGTCTAAAGATCATCTCAACTGCAACAATACTGAATTCTGCCCTCTCTGCCGACATCCTCCCTAAGTCTGAGATCCAAGGACTGGGCGCCACACCTCTGCCTTTTATGTTTTGTTTTGCTTTGCTTTTTTTTTTTTTTCCAAGACAGCGTTATTCTGTGTAGCCTTAGCCATTGTGGAATTCACTCTGTAGACCAGGCTGGCCTCGAACTCATAGAGATCTGCCTGCCTCTGCCTACGAAAGGCTGTGATTAAAGGCCAGCCCCAACTGGTGACTCTTTTATCGGTTACGGTTTCGGAGACAGTCTCCATCTGTAGCAAAGAGAAGTTTCCTTGTGGAGGCACGAGGCCTACATGTACGTGTGGATATAAAGATGAATATTTAGAATGAAGTATGCTGGTTTAGTAAAGTAGGTTCTTCTCCGAGATCCATGACTTCAGATCTAATCAAAGAGCTACGGCAGCTAAGCAGTGCTGAGAACAGGAGAGAGTCTTCTGGAGGGAGGAACGCACCACCGTTCATCCAATGTCAAATGGTCAGGCCCAAATACACACACAAAGGTACCATTATACAGTCTGAGTAGGTTGTATTTAGGAATGTATAAGCATATACACATATTGTCATATGCCCATTACAATAATAAATGTAAGAAGAGGCCATGAATTTGAAAGACAGCAGGGAGAGGCATGTGGGAGGGGTTAGCGGGAGGAAAGGGAAGGGGGAAGTGGTATACTATCATCTCAAAAGTAAAATAAATTAACAAAAGCAAGTTAATTAGCACATGCACTTGTATCACACACACACACACACACACACACACACACACACACACACACACACCACTGTATTCAAGGATTCTGCTTACCATTTAATAACGCCTCAGCGTCATCCTTCCTTTCCTAATTTGTGAGGCTTGAGTAGCTCCCTGTTTCACTAATCACCCTGTCTAATCCTGGACCTGCTGTTCCACTTCAAGCATCAGGCGTGGGAGTTTATTTTAAGGCAAGGAGGACGGAATTAGGGGAGAGGTGAAATGATCCGTGGAGCTAAGGGGGAGAGTTCACTCAGGTGCCTGGAAGCTGGAGAACTGGGCAGGTGAACACAGCACGTGCACCTTTGAGAGGACCTCCTTTGCAAGGCCCAGTTCTTTCACGTACCCTCTCCCTTAATACTTACACATGACCCATTGCCGTCTATGCTAAACTTCCCTCCCGAAATCTCCCTAGCTTCTTATGAAGGAAATGCTCACATCTCTGAACACCTGGTGTGCTAATCTCGATTTTTTTTTCTACACATCTCTGGCACCATTGAGGACAAAGCTTTTCTAGCAGTTATCTTGCTCTTTCACAACCAGTTCCAAAGCAGAAAGCCACATAACAACAAGCATGTTTGAACTTGCGGATCTGGCAATTGGTCGGGACGTTTGCAGGGATGGTGGACGGTCGAGGGCTGAGGACTAGGGCAGTCAAGCATGTATGTCTCTCTCACACAAGCCTCATAGGCTTCTTCAGTGATCTTCTCACAGAGTCTGCCAGCAACATGGCCTCTGGGATGTCAAGATTTTCTTTACACAGAAGCTATGAATGCGAGAGTAAGCAGGAAGCTTCTTGTATCCCCACCTTAGGAATTCTGAAATGTCATTTCTGCCACATCTTCTATTTAATAAGTCTCTAAGGCCAGTGTGCATTGAACAGCAGAAGCACTAAATGACGTCTCTCAATGAGAGAGGTTGCAAAGCATTTGCAGATACACGTGACACTTCACGGGGACCTTAAAAGCTTCCTGGGTGCACCACGACACAGATTTCAGCACTTGGCTGGCATTTCAGAAGGGTAGCACCCCACAAAGTTGGAAACAAAGAGGGATGATCCACAGCACGGCATGGTAAGTCTGACGGGAGAGCATTCAACAGAGACAACGAGAGCAGGCTTCAAACCTCCCTAAAATGGGAAAAACATGCTGTTGTTGTTGTGCTGGGGAAGAGAGGGGATCTGAGTCAGTTCTGTGAGTAGAAAGCAGGGAATACATGGAAATAATGTCAACTTCGCACTGCACTGACAAGTCTTAATTGGCTCTCTCGCACATACAGCACAACACTGAACATAGCTGATAGGATTTCAGCGCAGCCAAAATAACAGTATAAGGTCTACACACTCAACTTTATCTATGTGTTCATGAGAGGGCCAGTCTGATCTGACACAGAGCCCATTCCCTTTTACCTGACACACCATTAGAACATATGCGGTTTGGGCTATTTCAGTGGATAATACGTTTAATAATAATTTCCCAGAAATGCGAGATGTTGCTAGAGGCAAGTCCCTGACAATACTAAGAAATAATGCAGCTGTTAAGCCAAACAGCTTTATACCCGGTTAACATTCTCCCCTTTCCCACAACCTGTTATCCCCTGTCATGCACATCCCCGCAGACTCAGCTCCACTCCCAATTCTTAGGTCAGTAGAAACATGAACACTTACACAACCTTCTGAGCTTCAACATTGTTCCACCGGTGCAGATCTGATGCTGAAGGTTTTTTTTTTTTTCTCTTGTAATTACATATGACCTTCTTTCTCCCTAGCCCCCGCCCCTCCATTTTTCTAATCCCTGTTCCTTAGTTTCATGCTAGACTTCTGTTGTTAGAGGCCTTATGCTGACAAGTCCTTCATAGTCAGAGTCCAGGGGAGCATCCAGTAGTTGGAGACGGCACAGGAATCTGCTGACTCTGTGTTCCACTTTGTGTGGGATCGTTTCCAGTGCTGACTTCCTGACTATAGAACTTTTAATCCCAGCTCTTGTTAGTTTCTCCTTGTGCCAGGATGCCCTGCTCCTTCATGGCTAAGTGACATTGCCAATTAATTGTCTGAGCCATACCTGAGGGACTCTGAGGCCGGCCTCTTCGTGATCCCGTGCTCGTCACTGAATCAGCTCCGATGTCAGCAAGCTCAGATGGTTTTGCGTATCTTTCTCCTCTTAGCAGTGGGGCCTATGTTTGATGACAAAAGTCGCATTCCTTGCCCTGCCTGACCATCTTGCAAAAAGCAACTGGCTAGTGTTTATATTCCATGAAAATAGAACCTTCGGAATCTCCAAATTAAGGCATAAATGTGTATGAAACAAATACAAAATTCAAGGAATTTTGTTAACAACAACAATGGGAACATTTTTTTCTAAACATTTTATATGTTTACCCGGTTTCAATTTAGTCACCTGGCTTATTCTGTGGGTCCTGTTATTCAATTTTCCATTGCTTGAGTAACGTACCTGAGTTAATGATCCGAAAAGTGGAAAGGTGGTTTTGGCTTAAAGTTTCACAGGTTCTAGTCTATGAGTTGACTTTGACGTATAGCGAGGGAACACATCGTGATAGATGGGTCTGCTAAACCAGCCCCTTCACCTCATGCTGCCAGGGAAGAAACAAGCGATGGAGGAGGGGCTGGAGCACCACAGCTACTTGAAGGTTATACGCTAGGGACCTAATTTTCTTTATCTGCCCCCAATTTCTAAAGAGTCCATGAGCTGGGGATCAAACCTTCGACATAGGAGTGATCAGGGCCGTACCAGTGGCTAAGCAGGAGATTAAATTGAAAATCTGGCAATTGTGTTCAAGAGTCCTCCGTCAAACTGATTCTCAGAGGCTCCTGCAGATGTCAGTGTGTCCTAAGAGGGCACCAAGCAATGCAGTCCTCATTTGCTGACTTATGGCAATGGGTGTTTTCACTAATTTATCTAGGATCTGAATCATAGCAGTCTTAGTTACTGCTCAATCGCTGTGATAAGACAACATGACCACTGCAGTTTATAGAAGGAAGGGTTTACTGGAGTTTACAGTTTCAGAGGATGAGTCCATGATTATCACGGCAAGCAGCATGCAGCGGACAGTCAGGCGTGACAATAAGCAGTGGCTGAGAGCTTACATTTTATCTGCAAGTAGGAGGCAAAGAACAAGAGATTGGGAATGACACTGGCTTTTGAAACATCAAAGCCCACCCCTAGTGGCAAACCTCCTCTAACAAGGCCACACCTCCTAATCCTTTCCAAACAGTTCCACCAACTGGGAATCACCGAAGTATTCAGATATATGAGCCAATGGGGAAAAAAATTCTCATTTAAACCACCACAAAAGCACAACTTTGATTCAACATAAATCTTTTCAAAGGATAAGAACATACATTAATGTTTCTCAGATATTACCAGGAGTAAGTACTTTAATTCATTTTCAAAGTTATAATCAAGAATCATCATAAACAGTATACTTTTTGTCTATATGTAGAAGGTAACAAACACATAAAAGAAAGCAATTTATACATTTCTTCCCCCTTAAAATAGTACTTAGTGTAATTAGTGATTCCATTTTAATAAAAGTTAGTCCAGGTGACTAAATAAACTCTATCTCACATTTCTTTAAAAAAAAATAGGAATTTCAATTACCTTGCAATTAAGGCACAATTAGCTTGTTACAGGTCATGATTTAATTGCATCAGTCTGGAGTTTATTGCCAAATTATCTTGTTAGCATTCAGAGCCTTTAGGCCACTGGATGTCTAACTAAACAAAACATGTTGTCATAAATCTTTGCTGAGAAGGGACAGACAAGGGTATTAAAGCCACATAAAAATAAAGAAGGAACCAAGACTTTGAACTGTTCCTTCTTAACAAATATTCAGTGTTAGTCAGGAATGGTGCTCCACACATGTAATTTTAACACTTAGAAGACTGGGAAAGGTAGATGATCTCTATGAGTTTGAGGTAAGCATGGGCCTTGTAGAGAGCTATGCAGTAGACTATCTGAAAACAAACAAACAAATAACAGGGCTGTTTAGCATAGCCGCCATTTCAAAGGACCTGGGTTTGATTCTCAATACCCATGTGACAGTTCACAAAGCTCAGTTAACTCCAATTCTAGGGACTATGATGCCCTCTTTTGGCCTATGTGAGAACTGCAGACACGTGGTGCCCCTGTACACATACAGGTAAACTACTTATACTTATAAAATAAATAAATATTTAAAAGTAGATTAAATTTTTAAATAAAAGGAATGCTTGACATTGCCAATACTAAAAAGGCAATATAATATGTGGGAAGCATTTCTCTGCTATGAAATGAGCTGAGAACCATAGCCAGACAAATACTCAGACTCTGCTCAGGAGATTAAATGATGCTTAGGGAATCAGCCATAGGTTTACATACATTTAAAAGTTTCCTATAATATTTAATTCTGCAGAACATTGAGAAGGAAATCTAAGGCAGGTAGTGGCTTACATAGCTGATTAAATGACCACTTTGTAGACCAAGGTCTTTTTTCCTTTTATTGAAAAGAATTTTTTCTCACATAATGTATGTTGATTAGAGTTTCCCTTTTCTCACCTCCCAGTTACTCCCCAACTCCCTTTCAAACCAGATCCACCTCCTTCTTGTCTCTCATCAGAAGACAAACAGGCTTCTAGGCCATAATAATAAAATAAGGCAAAAAACTAACATCAGAATTGGACAAGACAAATGAACAGAAGGAGAGAACTCAAGAGAAGGCACAAGATTCAGAGACCCACTAGTTCGCACGCTCAGGAATTGTGTAAAAAAGCTAAACTGGAAGCCATAATATAGACACAAAGCACCTGTAGGATTAAAAGAAGAAAAATATATAAATAAAAATACAATACAATAAAGTTAAAAGAAAAGGCCCAGATACAGCATTGTAAGTCAAAGAATGTTGTAAGAGCTCAGTGAGCTCATTTTCTGTTGAACATCTACTTGTAGGTACCATTAAAAGTAGTCTGTTTCCCCAATGCAGCTCCTTTGGAGGAAAGAAAATTTTCACTTCCAAGTGGTTATCAGTTGGAGAGAGCTTCTCCGTTAGGGATGGGGTGTCTCAATTAATTCTATTGCGTGATGAAATGCTATGACCAAAAAGCCAGTTGGGGAGGAAAGGGTTTATTCTGTTTATGCTTCCCCATCACTGTTCATCACCAAAGGAAGTCAAGACAAGATCTCAACCTGGAGGCAGGAGCTGATGCTGAGGCCATGGAGTAGTGCTGCTTACTGGCTTACTTCCCATGGCTTGCCCAGTCTTCTTTCTTAAAGAGCCCAGACCACAAAGGGCTGGGTCCTGCCCCATTGATCACTAACTGAGAAAATGCCTTACAGCTGGATCTCATGGAGGCATTTTCTCAACTGAGAGTCCTTCCTCTCTGATGACTCTAACTTCTGTCAAGTTAATACATAAAACCACCCAGTACAGATGACTTAGTTTACATCCCTTTTCAGCTCTAGGACCCCATCTGGTGCAGGCCCATGTATGTATGTATTCTGCCTTAATCTTTGTGAGTTCATATATGCACTGATCTTTTGATTTAGGGGGCGTTGCTTTCTTGGTATCCCCCTTCCACTGGCTTACACTCCTCTTCTGAGCCCACCGGGAGGGGTTTGATGGTGTTACTCAATTTAGTGATGAGTGTTCCAAGGCCTCTCACACTCTGTGTAATGTCTGGCTGTTGGTCTTTGCATTTGTCCCCATCTGCTGCAGGAGGAATCTTTTTTTTTTTTTTTATTAACTTGAGTATTTCTTATTTACATTTCGAATGTTATTCCCTTTCCCGGTTTCCGAGCCAACATCCTCCTAACCCCTCCCCCTCCCCCTTCTTTATGGGTGTTCCCCTCCCCATTCTCCCCCCATTACGACCCTCCCCCCCAACAATCACATTCACTGGGGGTTCAGCCTTGTCAGGACCAAGGGCTTCCCCTTCCACTGGTGCTCTTACTAGATTATTTATTGCTACCTAAGCAGTTGGAGCACAGGGTCATTCCATGTATACTCTTTGGGTACTGGCTTAGTCCCTGGAAGCTCTGGTTGGTTGGCACTGTTGTTCATATGGGGTCTCCAGCCCCTTCAAGCTCTTTCAGTCCTTTTTCTGATTCCTTCAACGGGGGTCCTGTTCTCAGTTCAGTGGTTTGCTGCTGGCATTCGCCTCTGTGTTTGCTGTATTCTGGCTGTGTCTCTCAGGAGAGATCTACATCCGGCTCCTGTCGGCCTGCACTTCTTTGCTTCATCCATCTTGTCTAATTGGATGGCTGTATATGTATGGGCCACATGTGGGGCAGGCTCTGAATGGGTGTTCCTTCTGTGTCTGTTTTAATCTTTGCCTCTCTATTCCCTGCCAAGGGTATTATTGTTCCCCTTTTAAAGAAGGAGTGAAGCATGCTAGCTGAGAAAGGCACCAAACTATAGCAGAATGTCATTAGGAGTTATTTTACTGCTACCTTTTTGTTTGTTTGTTTGTTTGTTTGTTTTTATTACTGTAGTATTTGGTTTTACCCTAGATTCCCTGGGCTATCTAAGTCTCAGGGCTTTGATCACCTGAGCAGTGTTTGTTATGGGTTCCATCTCATGGAGTGGGCCGTAAGTCAAATCAGATACTGGTTGGTTACTCCAACAAGCCGAGCCATCATTACCCTAGGACATCTTGCAAGCACGAGGTCTGTGACTGGGTTGGTGTTTACATTTCTCCTTTGGTATTGTGCAGAGTACCTTCTTATACCAAAGATACCGACATGTAGGGTTGAAGTCTCTATATAGGCATCAGCTCTACTTCTTCGTGTATAATGAGTTGCGTAGGTGTCTCCAGCCATGGGGCCTTGCCATCAGTTTGTGGAGAGCGAACTATAGTCTTTGAAACAACTTGGGATATTTGGAGATTCCCCTGGGACCTCTTTGGCCAACAACTAGATTAGATATAATCCAATTACAGTATTGGGAGCTTTATTTAGTGACAAGAAATGCCCAATTCGGACTATGTATCCCCCCATTAATTGATGATTTTCCTTAGATTACTCTCTCTCTTTCTCTCTCTCTCTCTCTCTCTCTCTCTCTCTCTCTCTCTCTCTCTCTCTCTCCTATACATCTACAGCTGCCAGAAGCTTGGGGAACATTGACTAGAAGACAATTTCGAGTATACTTTTCAGGATTTGGGTCTCAGCATAGGATAAAAACAAAAGCATCTTAACAAGCAATATGGGCTTGAGCACGGAACACTCAGGCCGTTCCTCTTTCTGCCAGCCTTACGCATTACATCTGCATCCATCATTTGATCTGGGCATTTTGTGTCTAATGCATTTGCCCTCACATTTATGCATCACTTTGTTCTGATAGCAAGTTCCCCTCCACTCTTCAGAACTGAGACTACACACAACTCATTGCAAAGTAAAAATGTGCTGTACTCTGTTCAGAAAGTATGAAAAATGCTATTTAGGGTAATGAAATAAAACGTGTTTTCCTTCTGGAATCCCTTTCAACTTAGCTCAGTATTTTCATTTGTCATTAAATGTTTTAAATGGAGAACATTACATTCCTTTTAATTATTAGGGCAAAAGTTACTGTCCATTTTTATATTGTCAAATAGCAGTTTTATATGTAAATTTTAAATTGCAGAATGGCCAAAATTATGTGTTATGAACTTTATGATTTGTACTTGCATGGATGCTGCATAAAACCAAATCAGCTTGTATTTCACTTCTTGGTACACACACACACACACACACACACACACACACACACACACACACACTGCAAACACTGTAGTGATTGGACTAGTCTCTTATCCTGCTCTTTCTGCAATGCTTCAACGTAATCCATAAAAATAATGTAAGTAAAAAGGGACAAAACTGAGCTCCCCAGGCCTTGTTTTCTTAAGACACCAGGGTCCACTTTTCTTTCAGATCCTCTCTGGTTTTGAGAAAACACCTAGCCATTAAGGGCAGTCACACACACAGCAACCACATAACTTTGTGTGTGTTCTGAGTCATGTTGAACCCCAGCACGCTGTGAACTAACCAGAGTTCTTCATAAGTGCTGTATGTGCATAGTCCAGCAGACACACAGATTCTATAGTGCTTTAGATTGGCTCTCTCTCAGCTACCAAATGCTTCTGAGATTCACACGTATCAAGAGTTCAAGTCTTGCTAATACCAAGTAGGATCCCATTATACAGATATGCCCCAATTTGTTGAGTCCATTTGAGAGCCATGGGAGAGTTAGTGCTGGTTGTCTGCAGTTTGGGGACGACATCAAGTATGTTCTGTGCACATCTGCACACGAGGCTGTGTACAGGCACACTTTCATTTTCTTGCATAGTTAGGTAAAGGTGAAATGGGTGAAACGTGTTATAGGTTAATGTCTAACTTTCAAATAAATTTCCAAGTAGTTTTCCAATAAGTTTTTGTATTTCACTGGAGTGCCTGAGAATTCATAACTGTTCCATGTTTAAATGTTCTGCATTTTTGATTATTTTAGCACTCTTGTAGTTTGAATCATGATACTTTAGTTAATGTTTTCCTAATGACTGACCATAGTATGTTTATTTTTTTCTAATAATTTCAAGGTCTTGTAGAACAGACACCTTTCTGAGCATCCCTAAATAGCAGATACTCTTTCTTTTCCTTTCCTTTCTCTTCTTTTCTTTTCTTTTCTTTCTAACTTCTGGACCACCATCATCTTTGTTATTTTCTTTAACAAATACCTTAATGAATTATTTCAAAGGTAACTAAAAAATGAGTACCAAACTCTCAGGAACTAACCACCTATGTGTTAATAAAATCATTTTTAAAAGTCCGCCATGCTTCATCCATTAACTTCCCTTAAGTCCACCCCCACACTCACACCCGGTTAATTTCATTTTATTTTGTCTTGCTTAGTTTTTTTTTTTTTTAATACTTGGTTTTGTGAGACAGGATCTGGCCCAGGCTGGAGTCAAAGTTGCAATCCTCCTGCTTCAGCCTCCTGTGCCATTATATTAAGGCAAGTCTGGGACTGTATCTGTCTTATTCACATATATTAACTCTAGTGTTTAAAGAAGCCATATGTAGTATTTAGTGAGTGATTGCATATTTCACTTACATGAAAGTTATTTTGTGTTCTTACATCTAAGAAAAATCATCGCTATAAGGGACCTGTAAGTGAACTCGTTTTGTGCTCAATTTAAATATGAATATCAAAAGTCACTTAAAAACCACCAGTTTGGCATCTGTATCAGTTGTCAGAGGGATGGTGTATGTTTAGAAACTCTACAGCTTTTTCTTTTTCCTGGAGCTAATACCGTGTGATTAGCTGCTGGGATTCCTTGGTTCTAAAGTAATAGCTCTGGGTAAATCAGCGATGAGAATGACCTTCAACTTGGTCGATTTCTAGCCCTCAGAAGCTGTTTACTAAAGTCTGTATTAGGCGGAATATTGAAAAGTCCATCATACTCGTCATGGCATTAGAACAGAATTACATGAGTCTGGTCTGATGCAATTGAATACATGAGTCATAAAACTGGCTTTGGAGATGGAGTAAACAACCAAAGTAGCCTGTAGCATAAAAACATTCACAGGCTGCTGATTGGGAGAAAGTAAAGCAGAGGCCATTCAAATTCCTGGAGCCTGCTTTCCTTCTAAGGCCCAATTCAAACCAGATAAATCCTCCAAGAATCTAGTTCTACGAGGTGACAGACAAAGGAGAGTGTCCGAGAAGCAGGCCAGGTAAATATGCCTCCACGTCCATCCCCTTTGTCCCCACAGTTAATTCGAAAACTAAAACGATCCTGAATCTTCTCGAGAGCTTCATTAGACTAAATGCTTGAAGGAAGGAAGTGTTCGCAAAAATACAGTCATTGCATAGTGGTCACAGTTTTGTTTTCCCAAGGAATAACAGTCTCATGAATCAGGAAACTTGATTAAGAGGAGACATGAGTTTGTGGCTCCTGAGTTTCCCCACCATGGTGACTGAGCCAGTGCATTCACTGACAGGATTCTCTCACAGCTGGCTTTTCATGCCACTGGCTGTGGACTGCATCACACGACAGTATTACATTTTCTTTACAAACGGCAGTCTAACAGTTTTGGTTAATCCTTATGTTGTGGTTAGGTGCCAAAGCTCTATGAAGGCTTCGGTTTAAAATAGCAATTATTTTAAACTATATCTCTTTTGTACACCACGAGTAAATTGGATTATGTTTTCTGAGCCTCCCCGGAGCATTAGCCAAAGCTTTTCCAGTATTATAAATCATCTTTATAGGCTCAGAGATATTTTATAATAAAGGTCGGGATTTCCCTAATCTTTTTAATGTGAAATTCATGTTTCCATCCCTCCATTAATCCTCATCCCATTCCAATGACTCCACTCACACATTCAATTTATCTAGGCTATCAGCCAAAGTGGAACCCTTGTTTACTTCCTTCCTAAGGCAATCTCTTCATCCAAATTACCCAAGGCACACTAGCCCTCTATTTTGACCTTGCTGGAAAAGAAAAAGAAAAAGCCACGTGCCTCCGTTGACTGTGGGTTGTGAGTAGGGGGCGGGTTTTGTAGGTATCAGACTTCGTGGATGGTTGGTATAAACTGAAGACTTTTTTTTTTCCAGAAGCACACATTAAAGAGAAATAATGTAAAGATTCTTTTTATGTACCTGAACTGAACCGGAGTGTAACATTAGATTGCACTGGATAAAGAACTTACTCACTGACAGTCTGCAGCTTATACTATTGGATTTATGCCTATCCCATTGCACACTAGGTTAATTAAGCCAGTGCTGGGTGGCAGGAGATTTTAAAGCTGAACTCTATTTGGCATCGTAGATTGCCCTCTCTCCCTACCCACCTTTTTCCTCAGAAACAACAAAATCCAAGTAAATAACCAAAATCCACTCTACAAGAAGCAAAATGTCATTAGAATCTGAACCTATTTAAATATGATTCTTCACAGAAAATTAGAAAAATAATTGTCATTTCAGAAGTTCATTTTAGGTTGAGCACGAAAATGTTCTGGTCCCTATCCACATGCATGGAACTCACAATTTTAGGTCAATGTTATTTAATATAGATATAGTTCCATGCTGCCTGAAAGTATTCAAATTGCCCATCAGTTAGTGTGGAGATATTTCCAATAATTCTTTTGAGGAGAAGCAATCGAGCACCCATCTTACATGACCCGTCAAAAGCATCGTCTTGTCCTAAAAGAAGCCTAAACATTTGTTTTCGGGATCTGCTCAACAGACTAGTAATGTATGGAAGATTTGGGTCCATCTGAATTTCAGCTCTTGTCTCTTGGAATCTTGACTCTTAGCTTTATTTAATCTCCTGGTTCTACATGGGCAGTTGTAGCTTAGATGTTGCATGACATTGTCTGCCATGAAAGAGGGACAGTTCTTTCCTTCATACCTCAGCAGAAAAGAAAACTTCTCCCAGAAGCTTCCTAGCAGACTTTCCAGGGGGTCTCTTTTGCTAGAATTGGGTCACATGCCTATGGTCTATCTGCAAAAGGAGTTAAGAAAATTCTTTGTGACAGTGTGTCAGTTTTTAGTAGAATGATATCTGGGCCAGGATGGAGTATTTGGTTAAAAAAAAAAAAAAACAAAGACAGTAGAGGGCAACGACAGCTGCCTGTCAATAATTTATAATATATTAAGAGTATTTTATTTTTATTTTTAGATTTTGTATAAATGTGTGTGTCTAAGTATGAGTTTGTGCATGTGAATACAATGTCCGAGGAAGGCAGGGCATGTGTTGGATTGCCTGTATCTGAAGTTATAGGAATTGTGGGCTTCCCAAGGTGAGGTCTGGGAACCAAATTCAGGTCTTTTGCAAAAACAATATTTACTCTTCACTTCTGATGCATCTTGCCAGCCCTTTATATCACCACCGCCCTGCCAGTTTTGGTGTTCATTAGTTAGTTGTCATGAAGACAAATGCCAAAGATAATAAATTAGAAGGAGGGAAACAAGAATTATTAGGGCTTTTGGTTTTAGAGATTGCCGTACGTGATTGGTTGGTTCAGTTGTTTGAGGCCAGTTGTCAATGGGTCACATTTGAAGAGGATTGCAGAATAGACTAAAGCCTTTTCTTCCATAGCCAGATAGCTATCTAGCTATCTATCTAGCTAGATTAGATAAATAGGTGATGTATAGATACATGATACATACATACATGCAAACGTACATGCATACATATACACACACACAGCTATTAAGGTTGTCTCTTTGAAGAGCCTCTAGTGAGTTTCTCCACTCAACCTTCTAAAGGTTCTACCAACTCTTAGTCACAGCATCAGATGGGGACATGATCTCCTGGAATAAACTGCAGATACAAACTACAGCAAAGGAAGAAAAAAAAGTTACTTAGAGTTAAGTATAATTTCATTTAAAATAAAGTTTTGCTTGGTTTTGGAAAGAAATTAGAATCATTAAGTGACAGCTATGTTTTGTGGGAGATTCTAATTAAACCTTTTGAATTTCTCTAAAACGTTAGATTCCCTTTAAACATCCTTAGACAAAGAAACCATATTGTGATGTTACAATTCCAAATAATAAAAAACAATAAGATGTGATGAATTGAAAAACTAAATCACATTCTTTCAATGGGACACAGCAAAGACCAAACAACTAGTAAAATGATTAGGAAACGAGACCCCAGCACGACAAGGCACAATGGAAGCCAATCAGATGCAAGAGACAATCAATGCCGCAATTATATTCCTCAGCAGATGCAGAACTAAAGGCGTCAGTGCACCTGGTCTGCACAAGCCAGCGCTAGATTTGATGGACACCGTTGGAGAGGCAGAGGGCAACAGTACAGAGTCTCTCTTCGTTTGCCTTGATTCACTTAAGAGCCAAGTTAGATTAGATTTTCCCAGAGTAGGACAATGCCATTCAGGAAAAAAAAAGTGACAAAAAGAGCAAATGAAATAATAACAAAACAAAGAACACTCCCTCTTCTTAATCTTCCCATACTGAAATTTTCTGAAAGCTTATTTCTTTGATCACAGGCTTCTGCTTTTATTCTAAAAGAATACAGTTCTTCTACCCAAACAAACACACCTTACTGTAAAAATGTCAGACAAAAACATTTTGTCAATAGGGATTCAAAGAGCCAACCTCGTGATGTCTTATTTTGTTGTTTACATCTTCTGACCGGAAAGAAAATGATCCTGAGAATTGGGAAGGGACTTAAGATAGTTTAGAAAGTCCCCAACTAAAGAGACAGAAGTCTAAAACCTCCTATATTTTCATCAAAGACAGGACATTGTTGATGTTTCTCCTAAACACCGGAATAACCACAATCTGAGCTGCATTTAATTGAGGATTAATAAGAGCACAGAACTTAGAGTGCGTGATGCTATTCCATACACTGAAAGAAAAGATCCTCCCCCACCCCAAACACACTACATAAAAACTTATTTAAAAAAGCAAAACCATCATAATGAATGTAGAGAAATGCCATTTTAATAATCTATTAATTTTTCACGAATAAAGGCTCTTAATATTCTTCATTATCCTAAAAGTCAAAATCTCCATTTCAATGGATTGTTTTTAAGGGGAGATGGAGGGAAAAAAATCTAATGAATATTTATGTCTAAATCCACCTAGATTTGCCCGGTGACAGGACACAGAGCCTTTTTATAGGCTTTAAAAATGTGTGGAGCGCAGTGCGTTAAACCGAGATGAAAATCATGTTCAAGTGACTGGAGCTGGAGGCATCCCAACAGGGTATTCCAAAGCTCTTAAGGCAATCACTGTTTATCATGGGGACAAATGCTATCCCTCCAAGACACAATACAATAAAGCCAGTAGTTATTACATTATAGCATAATTGAGCTGGATATATTTGTTTTAAGCCTTTGAAGCATTGGAGTTAGCACCGGTCATTAAGAGTACAGCAATTGATTGCTCCATCTGTTAGTAAGTAAGCAAATGTTTATTGAACACCTACTATATATTCATGGATATTGGAACAACGGCAGTGAGCTGATTGGAGTTTCTGCTCTCAACTTCCAATCTTTTTCTTTCTTTTACCATGTTCTTTAGGGTCCAGTGGAGAATTCTGAAACTTGTTTTGAGAGACATTCTCCAGTGACCTCAATAGACAGAAAAAGATAAACATTATGTCATGTAGATATGTACAGTCCTTTCCTATTTCACTCCAAACATGTCTTTTTCCTTTTATTCTTCTTTCATCCATTCATCCCAACTGTAGCTTCCCCTCTACTCTTCCTAGTCTTCCCCTCAACCTCCTTTCTCCCCAAGATCCACTCCTCCTCCATTTCCCTTCAAAAAGAAAAAGGAAAAAGAGAGAGAGAGAGAGAGAGAGAGAGAGAGAGAGAGAGAGAGAGAGAGAGAGAGAGCAGGCCTCTCAGGTATTTCCACTGAACTTTATGCATAGACTTGTTTGGAATATTCAACTTAATCAAATTCTGTTAAACTCATATGGGTTCTAATGTTTAAAATATTGGCTGCTCTTTGAGTTCTTAATCCACTTCGAGTTGACCTTCTTAACGCTTATTTTATGTGTATGAATGCTTTGTTTGAATGCATGTATGAGCACGATGTGTGTGCCTGTTGCCCAAAGAGGACAGAAGAGGGTTTTGGATTCCCTGACAGATTTACAAAGTGTTGTGAGCATCCTTGTAGGTGTTGGACATTACCCTCTGGTCTTCTGGAAGAGCACACAATGTTGTCCATCACCTAGCTACATCCTTCTAGTCTTCCTGCTCGGTTTTGTTATTTTTGTGGGTATGATGCTGTCAGAATGATTTTGTCTAGGGTCATGGGGTGGGGGTGGAGAACAAAGAGACACAGACACAGCCACACACACCATCAGAGACAGAGACACAGAGAGACAGGGACACAGAGAGAAAGGGGCAGACAGACAGACAGGCAAAGAATACTTCTCAACCTTAAAAAAACAACACCCTTCCACTTATGACAATTTGAGTGAAAGCAGTCATCATGCTTAGGGAAATCAGCAGGCACAGAAAAACTACGTACTACGAGACTTTACTTATTTGTGAAGTCTGCAAATGTGAAACCCATAGAAGCAGAAAGGAACACAATAGTTACCAGAAGCTGCAAGTGAGGCAGGAAGGTGTGGAGAGACGGAGGCGTCAGTGGGTGCAATAAGGCTTTTTAGGTCACGAACTGCGTGATGACCTTGGCTAGTAATAATGTATATTTCAAGGCTGCTAATAGAGTTAATCTTATACATTCTCATCACAAAAGTATAAATTTGTGGTGAAACAGTTAATTGGATTTATTGACTCATCCCATATTCTTCATATATCAAAGCATCCCGTTATATACTGTATATAATAAAGCCTAATTTATCAATTAAACAAACTATTTAAATGGTGTCTCCAGTAATTTAACATTCATGGGTGGATGATGAGACGTGTTTATCTCACGATTAGCGTACGTGTCAGGTTTGTCACCATGGTCAACAGAGAGGCGCTGGAGAGATAGCCCCTTCATCCATGGGCTCACTGCATAGGCATGAAGACCTGAATTCAGATCCCTAGCACCCATGTAAAAATCTTCCACAGAACGTAGAGACAAGAGTACACCCAGGGCTGGCCAGCAAAGCTAATCTAGCAATCCTGTGAGCTCCCAGGTTCAACCAGAGATCCTGTCTCAAAACAAACAAAACAAAACAAAACAAAACGGTAAACAACTGATTGAAGAAACGTCTTGAGGCCGACTTACGGCTTTTGCACATGCACACACTCACATACACATCTACGCACTCACAAGCACGTCTACTTTGAGTAAGAATGTCCCCCATAAACTCAGTTGTTTGAATGCTTAGTCATCAGGGGTGGCACTATTTGGGAGAGGTTAGGAGGTATAGTTTCGTTGGAGGAAGTGTGTCACTGGGGGTGGGACTTTAGGTTTCAAAAGCCCAAGCTCCACCCAGTGGTTCTGTCTTCAGGCTGTCTGTGGAACCAGATGTAGAGCTCTCAGCTAACCATGTCTGCCTGCAGGCCACCATGCTCCTTGACATGGTGACAGTGGACTAAACTTCTAAAACTATAAGCAAGCCCCAATTAAATGCTTTCTATAGAGTTGCTATGGTCACGGTATCTGTCTGTATTGGCTCATTTTGTGTGTCAACTTGACACAAGCTGGAGCTATCACAGAGAAAGGAACCTCAGTTGAGGAAATGCCTCCATGAGACCCAGCTGTAAGGCATTTTCTCAGTTAGTGATCAAGGGTGGAAGGGCCCAGCCCATTGTGGGTGGTTCCATCCCTGGGCTGGTAGTCTTGGGTTCTATAAGAAAGCAAGCTGACAAGCCACGGGAAGCAAGCCTGTAATATGCCTCCATGGCCTATGGATCAACTCCTGCTTCCTGACCTGTGTGAGTTCCAGTCCTACCTTCCTTTGGTGATGAATAGCAATGTGAATGTGTAAGCCAAATAAACTCTTTCCTTCCCCAACTTGCTTCTTGGTCATGATGTTTGTGCAGGAATAGAGACCCTGACTAAGACACTTAGAATACTGACTAAGATAAACTACCCACACGTGTGATTGTTCATCCTCCCCAAACAACACCCCCCAACCCCCAACGAGAATGAACAGGTAAACCAGAAACAAGAAAAGTCCTTTCAGTATATGATAAATATCAAGGAAACAGAAAGGAATACATGGGATAAAACGTCAGGTTTGGGGAATGGGGGATTTCTTCTATTTGAATGGTAAGAAACTGCCTCAGAGAACCTGACATTTAGCACCAGGATTGGGAGAAACTCAGGGTTTGAAACAAGCAGCTGCATTGTTTCTGCTGTCTCTTTCCACTTAAGTTGGCAATGGGAGAAGCCATGGTGACAGATAGGACTTTCTAGGAGAAGTTTTAAATGAGGTCTTAATGAGAAATCTCCCTTCTAAATGTTACATACAAACATAGGACATTTGCCAGCCAATACTCCAGCCCAGAAAACTAACTATGTCAGAGTACAGGAGGAGGGTAGAAGAATACCAAGATTCCAAGTCTTTCTTCTGTTCTAGATTATTTTAAGGTTCATCAGATGTTAATATAGCCCAATTCATTTAAGTCCAACACTGCCTTAATGTCTGCACCATCCAGAGGTGATATTAAAAATCTAGCCAGTCTTTCCAGAAATATAACCAGTAAGTCATACTAGAAAGAGAAATCACTGAGAAAGATTGATCTGACTTTTACCTGACTCTCACTCCCTCAGATGATGACCATAGGACTCTACCACATTTCTCCTAGGAATACTCAGTAATGCATTAATTACGATTAACCAGGGACTTTATTATGGTCCATATTCTATAGGCATATTTATGAGTGTGTTCATTTCTCAATTATAGTCCTTCTCTGGCTGAAATGAAAATAAATGGAAAGAAGGAATGTGCAAATTGTAGATACTGGTTCTTCAATTTAATGAGGGAATAGTCTGATCTATAGCTATTGTTTAATTACTTTATAAAATTAATTTAAACACATTCGTTGTGGGAAGAAGTAGACAATAATTGGTTGTAGGCAGGCTCCTTTGTAAGTGGGGAATTTTCCATCATTTCTTTATCTGACTTCAGATCTCAACATAAACTATGATTCTTGGGAAAATCATGCATATTGTATTAATGCCTTGCTTTTTCTAAGAAAATCTTTGTTCCACCCCTGAAGCCTAGAGCATCATAAGCAAATCTCTATTCATTTTCACAGACAAGAATTAGCATGTTTATATAATTAAGAACTTATTCATTATGTTCTTTTGAAAATAATCAGAAGATAATTTCTGCAACATTTGACAAAGTTTCATTTCTTTTCTTTAAGCGTGAAACATTTTAGATCTACAAATACTGACGAAAGTGAATTGTATTGTAAAACATGTTAAATAGTGGAATGTTTTAGAATTACTTAAAATAATCAGGTAGAAGCTATCCAGGATAAACTCTTGAGCCAAGGAGATGACTCAGAATTTAAAGATGTTTGCCTCCCAAACCTGACAGCCTAAGTTCAATCCCTAGGATCCATAGGGTGAAAGGACAACCCAATTACATAAGTTGTTGTCTGACTTCCTGCTCATAAATGGTATGACATGTGACACACATGTTTATACACATTCACATGCAAACACAAAAAAAATGATAAAAAGATTTAAAGAGTACGACTAATTAAACTTTTAGGATTTATACTTTTTATTTTTTTTAATTTTGTAATTATATTTATGTTTTAACTTAAGTTTTCTGTACATAAATATAATTACAAAATTAAGTGTACATTTAACCCAGTTTAGTGGCGAGTTCTTTAGCCTTTGCCTTTTCCAGCTTGGCAATGCGAGCCACAGACTTAGGACCCAGGAAGTTGCCTCCCCAGTGGCGGCGGATCTCCTCATATCTGTCATTATAATTGGTCCTAATAGCTTCCACCAGCTTAGCCAGAGCACCCTTGTCTTCCGAGTTAACCTGTGTGAAGGCAATGGTGGTGCACTTCTTCCTGTGGACCAGGCGCCCCAGCCTGGCCTTTCCCTTGATGATGCAGCAGGGCACCTCCATCTTTCGACACAGGGGAGGCATGAAAACCACCAGCTCAGTGGGGTCTACATCATGGGCAATCACTACCAGCTGAGCCTTCTTGTTCTCCACCAAGGTGGTGACTGTGTTGACCCCTGCTCGGAGGACAGGTGGTCTCTCAGTTGGGACGTCCCCTTTGCCAGCAGCTTTTTCTCAGCACGGGCCAGCAGCCTTTGCTTCTTCTCCTGCTTTGTCTCTGGCCTGTACTTGTGGGTGAGCTTAAGCAGCTGAGTCGCTGTCTGCCTGTCCAGGGCCTGGGTGAACTGGTTGATGGCAGGAGGTACTTTGAGCCGCTTATAGAGGATGGCTCTTGTCGCTGCAGCCTGATGTAGGGGCCATTTGATTTGCTGCCGAGATCTCTTTTTGGGCTGATGTCCTACCTAATGCCGTTCTTAGGCCTTTCCTCAAACAAAGGATTGACCACCTCTTTGGCCTCTTGTTTCTTGACCACGGCGGGGGCCGAGGCCACCTTCTTCCCCTTGGCCTTCTTTCCTTTGGGCATCTTGCTCGGCTGGAGGAGAGAGCAGGATTTATACTTTTGATTGTTTTTTGTTTGTTTGTTTTTATTTTTAAAAAAAGGAGAGCCAAAGGTTTTACAGGCAAAAATAAATATCCTCCACAGAACAACATTTCAGCAAGGGGTGGTAGCTGTGGGGAAAAGGCAGCCGTATCATTTCTGGTGCTAAAAATCAGAATGACAAGGAGGTAAGAAGTGAAAGCTGCTGTGTGCTAACATGAGCCAGCACACTTTGAATTAGGCATCAGAGCATCTATTAGCGCATGTAAAGAGTTGTGAAAGCACACCTGACTGAACGGCTTTCATTGTTCTTCTTTCTTTGCTGAGTTTCTCATCCCCCTCCCTCTTTTGGGCATTCTGGGTAGGGGAGATGCATATTAGATAGATGCTGGATAGAAATTACCTGTGCTATGTTTCCTTTTTCTTTCAGAAGTCTTGGTAAGCGTTATGTCCTTTGAAGAGGCTAGAGCATGTAATATTGATTCTGGAAGAAAAGCACCTTCTGCATAGACTTTCTTTTCTGAAACGGGAGGAAACTGTTTGTTCTTGAACAATGACATTTGACCTTTCCCTTAAATGACTATTTGGAGACATAATAAGCCTCAAGCTGTTCTTTCTGCAAAATGAGCTTGTTCTGACTTAGACAGTAGTTGAGGGAAGGGATTTGTGCAAACCGTTTGGATAGACTGGTGCCTTGAGGGTGTGGACTTGAGCCCCAGGATGTAGTTCCTGGGCACGTTTGAGTCTTGCTAGAAAAGTAGATATTTAAGGACCTGTTTTGATTTTAGTCTGGCTGCTGAGAGTATAGCCGATTTTCCTTGAGTTACTTACAGGAAATAAGCAAACAGGACAGGAAGATGGCTGGTGGTAAAGATGCTTGCTGTCAGGCCTAATAAGTAGAGACTGGTCCCAGACCAGCAGTGGTGGAAGGAGAGAACCAGCTTCCACAAGCTGTCCTCCGATTTCTACATGTACACTCTGACTCGTGAGCATCCCTCTCCCACCCACACACACTAAATATAACTCTTTTTAAAAAAAAAAGAAAAAGAAAACAAGCAATTATCGAAGAGAATCTTTTGCTTAGCTTTGCTTTCCCATGCATGGTTTCTGAACTTAGAAAGCATCTTTTAATTCCTCCTATTCACACTATAAATTGTGTCATTTCCAAGTCCCTGTCAATCAGTTCACTTCCAGAGTGAATCCTCAGCATAAACTAAAATTCAATCTACAACATTGATTAATATGTGTTTAAAACACGGTACATTGGGGAATTCTGTTTCCTTTGTTCTGTACACCTTCTAGTTGTAATGACCTTTTCTCCTGGCAACATGTTCCTGTCCCTGTCACAGAAACAGCTAACAAGGCATTCGATACTCATATGGTCCGCAGCTACTGAGAATCGTATACTTTCTTACAACACAGTTCACATTTAAGATACGTTTCACGGGGTATCTTTGATAGCATTAATGCCTTATGACATATTTCACTGTCTTCTAAGCAGCATAGACATATAATCTAAAATTTTGAGGTATATCATTTAACATTTTGTGTCATCTTCTATGGTCTTGCCACTAAATGACTGATCATGTATCATTGAGATCATCACTTTCACTATTGAATGTGGTACTGAATGGGAGCAAAACTGTGTCATGCACACCAGGGTGCACGCTCAGCCAATCAAGCCACTTCCTCCTATCTTTCTAGGCTATGTAGAGTTTAAAACAAAGAAATAACAATAGTCAACGTCCCTCCTCTAAAATAGAAAAAAAAACCATGTAGTGAAAATTTTTAAAACAATCCTCTAGTATGCACATAACACCCACCACAGCTTCACCACAGCAGGGGACTACTGGAACAATGGCTTATTAGTCCAGGTTCCTGATAAGAAAAGGTCCACTCTTAAAGTCAAATACGCTGGATAACTCATCCATCCTATATCAAATCTTTTAATCACTGAAGGTGAATGGTAAAGAAGTGTTAAAGCAGTAAAGGAGACTCAACAAATATTTGCTCAGTGAATGGAAAAAGCAAAAAGAGGGTCCATATGTGGACAAGTACTAAGTCCCAAGCTGAAAAGAAAAGCCAGGCATAGTGGTGCAACCTTTAATCCCAGCACTTGGAAGGATGAGGCAGAAGGGTCTTTGGTTTACATATTGAGTTCCCTGCCAGCCAAGAGCTACATAATGAGACCCTTTCTCAAGAACATAGAAAACAAACAAACGAACACTGAAAATAAGGGGCAGGAGTAAGCCTTGCGGGGTAAATGTGGCAAGTCACACTTTCAAGAGGTTCTTGTGTCTGGTACATGATCAAATAAGTCCAGGCAAGATCAAGTCAACCTTCCGTGCCTGCGAGTAGCTTATGTTGCATTTGACTAAATTAACTGCTCTTGGGCAAGCAATGTTTACCATGCAGAGATAGTGACTCAGTGATGTCTGATTTTGTCATGTTCAAGAAATTTGAATTTTGAATGAAATATTAGAATATTTGTTGGTATTTTATTTTCTGAAATGCTGCATAAATTCATTAAAATTTATCTTTCTGTAAAGTCCTTTTGGGTGGCTTTTATTCTAACTGTAGCTCTAGTCACTTAAAATTCTTTACAGTATATTAGTCCAATTTTTACATGTAGCTAATGTAGAAATATTTACACTCTCGTCCAGAGAGAGTATCTTTTATTGATCAGTACCCCTTCACCTGTCAGCTTCATGAACTGAGGGACCTAAAAGTGAGACAAACAGGGACTTATCTAGCATGTGTGTATTTGAGAGTGCCTCTCTTCTGTAGGTGACAAACTCTTATTTGCGTGTATACAGTATATGTGTGTAATGTAGAGGCACATGTATATGAATCCATGCAGAAGCCAAAGAATCACTCTATCATTGTCCACTATATTCCCTTGAGACAGGGTTTCTCACACTATCACATACTATAGCACATTATACCACACTATACCATACTATAACACCCTATACCACATGATAACATACTATACTATACTATACCACACTATACCATGCTATAATACCTATACCACACTATACCATATGTCTTAATTAGGGTTTTATTGCTGTGAACAGACACCATGATCAATGTAAAGTTTATAAAGGACAACATTTAATTGGGACCGGCTTACAGGTTTAGAGGTTCAGTCCATTATCATCAAGGTGGGAGCATGGCAGCATCCAGGCAGACAGGGTGCAGGAGGAGCTGAGAGTTCTATATCTCTTCCTAAAGGAAACCAGGAACAGACTAAGCATCCTCAGGCAGCTAGGAGGAGGGTCTCCGAGCTCACCCCCACAGTGACACACTTCCTCCAACAAGGCCACACCTTCTAATAGTGCCACTCCCTGGGCCAAGTATATGCACACCATCACACCACACTATCACATACTATACCACACTATACCATACTCTACCACACTATACCATACTATACTATACCACACTATACCATACTGTATGGTTGAGGATTGGTCTGTTGCTATATATCGTAATGCTAAGTACTGCCACCAAGGTCTGGTTGCCCCCATGTATGAGGAAATTGTCATGTACACCAAGTGATGCTGTGTAAAACTTCTTAATTTAAAATTATTGGGTTGAATAAAGATGCCCATAGCCGATAGAGCTGGACAGAAGAGAGGTAGGTGGGCTTTTAGTTTCCAGGCTTAGGCATCTGAGGTAGGACAAGAGGAGAAGAGAGAGTGAAGAGAGCAGATGCCATGAGGCAAAGGATCAGAAGAACTGGCCAGTCAGAACATGACAAGGCATATCTTGGGGATATTGACAGGAAGTAGTCAGAGTAGCCTGGAGTGTTGATATCTGCCTAGCACTAGTGGTGTGAAGCCTTATTATAAATAAGTATTATAATGACTTTGTGTCTTTTATGTGGGAACTGGGTGATCAAAGGTGGGGTAGAAACCGCAATTGACATTAAATATTTATACAACACTATACCATACTATATCACCTGGCATTTTACATAGTAGCCAGACATTTGGATTCATGTGTCCCTGCTTATGCAATAAAGTACTCTCACCTGCTGAACCATCTCACTATGCACACAAAATTATTTTTAATAATTATGACTAGTAGCCAAGGGAACAAGGTCTTTATTAGCATGTATGAGACCCAAACTTTGACACCCTAATAATACAAAAAAAATTTATAAAATTTATAAAAAAAATTTGAGAAAATAACTTTAAAACAATTGAAATACCACAGATTTCTTTTATTTAATTTAATAGTTATATCAGTTTAAATTAATAAATTTAAATAATAAAAAGTATTAACAAAGAAGAAAACAATGATGCTTATTTATCATCATGCATTCTTTAACGGGAAAAGTAACATCTAGATATTGGTCTGTCACTCAGTGAATTACATTAAATAGTTCCTGCATTCAAGTACTCCGCAAATTTGTCAACGACTTCGTCATTTTTGGATACTTAAGTTCATAATCATGCGTAAGTCGGTCACACTATCTTCACTCTTAGTTGATCCAAGAACATGTTCTATTAATTTTAATTCAAAAATGTTTCTCTGACAGAAAGCAACAATTATTCAAATAATAGAAACAAACTAGAAATAAATTTAACTTGGGTTTATAAAAATCTCATTTTAGGTCTCTGTACTGTGGACAGTGGCCACCACTATTATGAACAAATATGTGACAGGAAGATGGGAAATATATAAAAGACACTGAGGTCCTTGTGCTGCGAAGTGACACAGAACTGAAGATGTGACAGCGGTGAGGATCAGGCTGGTGTGAGTGGCCTGTGCTGACACCTGAGGCATTATGAGGACATCAGATCTTATTACAGATGTTTGAGAGCCACCCTGTGGGTGCTGGGAATGGAACTCAAGACCTCTGGAAGAGCAGCCATTATTCTTAACTGCTCAATCATCTCTCCAGCCCTGGAAAAATAAAATCTTATTTCACAATAATTCCTAGGTAACACAATAGTCTCCATTTGTTTTTCTCTTTAGGATTGATTGTAGCCACTTTGAAATGGCCTTGCCATCAAAAAATGTTAAACACTGAATGTTCCACTAACATGCATGAGGCCCTGGATTCTATCACCAATATCATAAAAATAATTACCTGGGGGCTGAAAGAGCAACTCAGAGGCAGTGTGCCCTGTTTAGTATGCTGAAAGCCTTGGTTTTAATCCCAAGTACTAAATAGGTAGGTAAGTAGGTATATATGTAGGCAGACAGACAGACAGACAGATGCTAGACAAAGTCCAAACCCAGAATTAAAGATATGTGGAATTTATGAATGACAGACCCGAGTGGTTTCTTTCCTCTTTATTTTCAATATAACTTACTTTTATTTTTTTTTTCAAGTATTTATTTTTTTTATTAACTTGAATATTTCTTATATACATTTTAAGTATTATTCCCTTTCCTGGTTTCCGGCAAACATCCCCTCCCCCTCCCCTTCCTTATGGGTGTTCCCTCGACCCTCCCCCATTAATATACAGTCTAGTTCACTGGGGTTCAGTATTATAGCAGGACCCAGGGCTTCCCTTCCACTGGTGCTCTTACTAGGATATTCATTGCTACCTATGAGGTCAGAGTCCAGGGTCAGTCCATGTATAGTCTTTAGGTAGTGGCTTAGTCCCTCTCTGGCTTTTGTTGTACATATTCTCAGCCCTTCAAGCTCTTCCAGTTCTTTCTCTGATTCCCTTCAACGGGGTCCTATTCTCAGTTCAGAGTAACTTACTTTTATAATGAATATATTGTAAAAGATATTACATTTAATATATGTAATACACACATAAGATAATATATATCTTGTTTCTCAAGAACGTAGTTTGGTGTAGGCAAGGTAGTAAGTTGTCTTATAATAGATTTAGTTATTTAAAGAATGTGAGTATAGCATTTTAAGAAAGAAGGGAGCAAAGAATAAAGAAATCTTTAGTGAAGACAGGATTAGGAGTGAGATGACCCTGGTGGCTACTTGTAGGATTAGAATGTTCTGCTCCAATGAGAAGTATAGCTCTCAGCAGGAAAGTAATAGCATTCAACAATATGCACAGGGTCAAAAATGTACTTGGAGGATCCCTTGCATCCTCTTGGCCTGTATTTTGGCATCTCAACTACCTTTACCCATCTGCCTTTGGTTTTTCCAAAACATACAGAAGTATATTAGTAAAGCCCATTAGTAACTTTGTCAACCATTTCAAACTTAGCCCTGCGAAAGATTGCATTCCTAGTAACAATACTGACTGTGGATTTTGTTTGTAGTCAAAGACACGTGATTAAAACAAAAATGGCATTTATATTGGTCTTTTTCTATTTTTAGATTTTCTACAAAGATTGGATCCTGATTTTGCCTACATCGCAGTGGCAGATCCCACTGCCTGACTCATTTTAGTGTTTTTTTTTTAAATTAAGATATATTAATTATACTAAATAATGGGTTTTTATTCTATTTTCTATATATACATATTATACTCACACCATGCACATAACCACACAAATTACACACACACACACACACACCTTCATGTACCATACATACCTCCGCATACACCTAACCACACGAATTACATACATACACATTACATACACACTCATTATATACCATACACATATCCACACATGCAACACGCCCCCACTACACACAGGCGTGTTCGCATACACACACACACACACACACACACACACACACACACCTTGAACAACTGGGAAAAGCATAGGAAAAGGAGGAAATACAGGTGAGGAAGAACTATCATGAACACACCCTAATTTCCCACTACCCTATTGGTTAGCATGATTCCTGTGGGGACATAAACAAATATCTACTAAGTTCAGATAGGGAACCAGTGACAGACCAAATTATGGATACTTTGGTTCAATTTGGTGACCTGTGAATTTTACTGGTCACTTATGGGAGTATGAATGAGGAGTTACTTGAAATGACTCAGAGACAGTTGCATCACCAAAGTCTACACTAGAACGACTGACAGCTCATGCAATCTGGAAACCTGAAATATGCTGTGTAGCCTGCAGGCAACTCAACAGATTTGGAGAATGTCTCTTTCGAGCAGCTCAGGTGGTTTGGGTCCAACCTCTTCTAGTCATGTAAAGTCAGTATGGCTGTTCTGAGTGGTCTGATTTCTAGTAATGCAGAGGTAATGTGGCTGGCCTGAATGTCTCTCATTAGTCTATACTACTTATATAAGCTTGGTAGGGGAAGCCTAGGAGATCTAGTCAGTTTCTAGGACTTCCTGAGACCTTTGAGTTTGCTCCTTGAACTTAATAAGGAGATTTCCTACAGGGTGTAATGGTACACTTCCCTTTATAACAGCTCATGCCTTAAGGACCTTCCCTCCGAGATGGAGGGTTTTATCTCTAAGAAAATTACTACCCTCTATATACCTGCCAACCTCCTATTTCTGGGAGAGCTTGGCAAATTATCAGATTTCCCCTCTGTCTTACTTAGGGTGTCCATCGCTGTGAAGAGACACCATGACCATGGTAACTCATATAAAGGACACTTAATTGGGGGCTAGCTTACTAGTTCAGAGGTTCAGTTCATTATCAAGGGAAGACCTGGGGCTGGAGGAGCCGAAAGTTCTACATCTTGATCCAATGTTCGACAGGAGAACACTGGATCCCATTAATTAGGAGAAGGGTCTCAAAGCTAACACCCACAGTGACACACTTTCTCCAACAAGGCCACACCTACTCCAACAAGACCACACCTCCTACTAATTCCACTCCCTGGGCCAAGCATATTCAAACTACCACACCCTACTTGATCTGATTTTCTACATACAATCATCACACCCAAAGAAAGGAAGACTCAATGGTGGACACTGAACTAACTGAGCCTGGTTCCCCATTTTGAATTAAATTTCTTCCCTTTACTTCCCAGAGATTCTGTTACTGCCCCAAAAGCTGCCTCTTAGAAGCAGGGTTTCAGCTCTTCCTCTTGTCTGTGGATCTGTTGATGTCGTAGAGTCAAGCAATGGTTTGGTTTTGACCTGCTTTATTTCTGCTTCTATAGAAAAGATGGGTCCAACAAAGCATTGACTTAGATTCAACTCTGTGTTGTTTCTTTTTGCATGTGCGTATAATTGGACATGTATACATTAATGTAAAACTCTTAAACGTTTTGCTATTTTTATTAATTATATATGTTTCTGTGTTCTAACCAGAAGAGGATGTTGGATCCCTTGAAGCTGGAGTTATGGCAGTTGTAATTTGTCCCATGTGGGTACTGGGAATTGAACTCAGTTCCTCTGGAAGAGAGGAATAAACTCTTAACCACTGAGCCATCTTTTTAGTCCCCAATTTAAGGACAACGCACTAAAGATTATTATGGTGGTCATGCCTGGTGAGGTGGAGAGGGAGTACAAAGAATTGGACTCAAAAATTAACTAAACCACTACCCAAAGACTACCCATGGACAGACACGTGGCTTCAGCTGCATATGTAGCAGAGGATGGCCTTGTTGGGCACCAGTGGGAGAAGCCCTTGGTCCTGCCAAGGTTGGACCCCCCCAGTGTATGGGAATGTCCTGGGGGGTGGTTGGAGAGGGGAAACACCCTTATAGAAGAAAGGGGAGGGGGATGGGATGGGGGGCTTATAGACTGGAAACTGGGAAAGGGGATAACATTTGAAATGTAAATAAAAAATTTCCAATAAAAAAAGAAATAAAAAAACAAAAAAATATAAACCATTCATATATGCTAATACCAAAAAAAAAAATCAACTTAATGTTGTAGTGCCAGGGAAATGTTAGAGATCTACCCCCACCCCCCCAAAAAAAGACAGGAGCCAATCCGATGCAATTTACATTAGGGTCTTATTCTATTCCAGCTAGCTCAAGCCCTTCCACTCACTACCGCTTGGGCAGTTTTGGTGGAGAGAGCTGGAGAGACCAGAAATTCTGGTCTTGTTGGGGATTAGTTTAGGCTGGAGCTCTCTGCTCCAGTTTTGTTGGGTGGAAACTTGGAACCTAATGCTAGGTACCAGCCTCTTAGTTTACCTGAGTTCAAACTTAGGTCAGGTTCTCTAAAATGGAGTCTGAACTTAAAAGATTTGGCATCTCGGTGTTATTTGAAACATGTAAAGTTTTAAGGGAGATTGAGTTCCAAATCACTGAATATTATATAATTAAACATCAGTGAAACAAAGCAGAATGCGACTTTTATAAATACCTGCTGCTATTTTATTCTTTTTTAGTATATTTTTGGCTTGCCTACGCGATTTTGTCTGTACTAAATCATATGCCATCGATTTATATGATATTCTTCTAATAATGCTTTCATGTACACTTAACATAAATATTATTATATTTGGTTTAATCAAATGATACTTTAACTTTTAAAAACGTGAGAATTCATTCAAGGCATTGCTATTGTGAACTGAGGAAACCTCAGTTTCTCTGTTTCTGACACTGGCAGGAAGAGGCACGTATCTTGTTTAAATCCATCGACTCACTCTCTCTATGTGGTAGTTCCTGCTCACTGGTACATCATATAATGTCTTAATGACCTAATTGGATTGCTAGGTAGGATTTAAACAATGAACACACCACAACACTGAGACAAAGCCTCTTCCCTAGGAACAGAGTAACACGGTTCATAGTCTATGTTATATTTTAAGGAAACAAAGAATAGATCAACAACTGCAGATGGGAGAAATACTTGAGAAGCTGTTTGGTTAGCTCGAAGTATTGCAGAACCACATGGTTTAAAAAAAAAAAATAAAAGCAGTAGAGTTTATCATGATAGTTGTACAGATCATTGCTGGAAAGGCCAAGGTCTGAAAACAAAGGCTGTGAGAGGGAAGGTTTGGGGGCGGGGTCTGAAAACAAAGGCTGTGAGAGGGAAGGTCTGGGGGCGGGGTCTGAAAACAAAGGCTGTGAGTGGGATGGTCTGGGGGCGGGGTCTGAAAACAAAGGCTGTGAGAGGGAAGGTCTGGGGGCGGGGTCTGAAAACAAAGGCTGTGAGTGGGATGGTCTGGGGGCGGGGTCTGAAAACAAAGGCTGTGAGTGGGATGGTCTGGGGGCGAGGTCTGAAAACAAAGGCTATGAGTGAGGTCATTTGTTTCTCACATATTAAGCGGTTGAGCACAGGTCTGTTTTTCAGTATTAGTTTTAAAATATGGTTACAAATAAGAAGGATAGAGAATAACTTGATTTTCACATCATTTAGAATCATTATTCAATTTCTCTAAAGGCTCTTCTTTCCAACTGCAATTTGGTGGGTGATTGTAAACCAAGTTTTCGTGGGATCTGTATGGAGGCAACATAGTTTATAATTCAATCTTTGGAACCAAAATCCAGTAAATTTAATAAGGCTCTGGAGTTGCATATTGTTTTTGAACTTAGATTTTCAGTAAGATATCAGCTGTTCTTGGGAATCAGATGTTCTTGGATTTCAGCTTTTGTACTTATTAAAAACACCTGAGGAGCTTCAAAAGCTCCTGTGTTCATGCTGCATTGTTAGTAATTATTATTATTTATATGAATGAAACCTCAGATTAGTATAATTTCCCCAAGTAATTTCAATGAGCATCTAAAATTCTGATGTAAAAAACGGTACAGTGGGGGCTGGAGGTGAAAGGACAGCATAGACCCCATTTGTCTCCATGTTAAGGACCAGGCCTGATTTCAAAGCAGGTCATAAGGCACCAGGTTCAGGAGTAGAACATACATCCCAGAAACTAAGTCATAGGACACCAGCTCTAGAAACAGATAATAAAATCCAGAACAAGATCATAAAACCCCCTCCCAAAGAACAGCCTGGGGTTAACCACAAAAATGGGGAAATGTATCAGAATGGCCCATCTGTGCTGGGCAGCCCTATTTTATCACATGGTTGAATGTTCATGACATAGAAATGCAAACTACCTGTGATCCCCCCCCCCAGGACCCACCAATGAAATATTAGATTACCTAATCCTTCTAGAGGGTTGCCCCGGTTCCCTATAAGAAGGCTTGAGTGCCTTTATCTGCGGTTGCCATTTTAGGAAATGGTTGATCCCCACATGCTGGTTGTTTGTGCAGAATAAACACCCTTTGTTTATGCATAATGAGTCTGGGTTCTTCCTTCAGCGATTTTCTGACCCTTACAGAGCTATGGCTCAGCAGATAAGAACAGGTTTCGCTTTTTCAGAGAAGCAGACTTCAGTTCCCAGCATCCACATTTGTGAGATCCTAACCACTTGCAACTCCAGTTCCGAGGGAATTGGGTACCTTCTTTGGCCTTCAACGGCACCTGCATGCAGGTGCATGTCCACACATACAGACACATAGGCATAAATAAGTAATAAAATAAATCTTGTTTAGAAAAGAAAATTCCAGACAGAAGAAAGTATGCTTGAAATAAAGCTCTTCCCCTTATACAGTATAAATATACAATATAGCATTATGAGGTGCAATCTCAGATTGTTTAGAAAGGAAGGTGGAATAGGACTCCTAGGAACTGTTTTATTATTCCTTATTTGTCCTAATTTATGCAGAGGTTGACTGAGCTCCAGTATGTCCCATTTTAGGCTGAGTCGGTTTATTCTGTCTTTATGGTGTCACAGATGTAAAGAATATTCCCCAAACCAGTTGTGTTAGCTAGTTGACTCACCGAGCATTAGGTTGTTAATTATTTGAGTGGATAAACACATCTACAAATCTCTTACAAATTCCAGTAACATTGGTGGGTTTAGGGAAAGCCTACAGGGAACACGGGAATTAAGTCTATATGTAAATTCCTCTAAGGAATAAAGCAGCATCTGCCAGTGCCATGTCAATTTAAATTCTAAATACCTGAACTTGATTGAAACTTGGTTTGGAAGAATGCTTGTCTGGCATGCACAACGCCCTAAGTCTTTTTCACTGGCACCATGTAAAACTGAATGCGGTGACATTTGTAGTTCCACCATTCAGGACGTGGAGGCAGGAGGATCAGAACTTGAAGAACATCCTCTGCTAGAGCAAGTTCACAGGCATCCTGGACTACATAACCCCGTTTCAAAATACAAGCACAAGCATAACTCTGTTTCAAAGTAAAAGCACAAACAGCACAGAATAAAGTTAAGTGAAATTTCAAACACTGCTTTCATTCTGAGTGTCCATATTCCAAGTGCTAAGAAGCTACTTGTAGTTAGTGGCTGTCTTGTTGAACAATACACAGAGAACACTTCTATTGGCGCAGAAGCATCACATAGGATAGTGCTGTTACAAAATTACCAATTCGTATGTTCCAGAAAGTGGTTAATTTTATTAGATCAGCACGTAGACTAAGTTTATACTCTTGAGGCAGGAAGCATAGGGAGAGTTGAGCAATCTGGACCTCTACTTGGTTTGGATTACACACCGTGTTCTAATGTGCTTATAATTCTTACCTGCACGTACTATTTACCCACACCTGAGGACCATTCACCCGCCAACCTGTTAGCTATCCAGGTCCCCTACCTTCATTGAGCTACATGCATACTCCACATCAAACAACAGAATATGTTTTTTTTTCTCCCGTTAATGATCAACAAACTCAGGCAGATTCTATTTGATCATACTTCAGTAATATCTGGGTATGAAGGCAGAAGACTGATCTCGTCTACACTGGATTGGGGTGCATGTACAATGAGGCAAGCTATGTCCTCTAAGTGATTTTCTTAAAGTGTGTGAGTGCGTTTGAGTTCATGTGTGCATGGGGTTTGTGCATGCGTGTGTCTGTGTGTGTGTGTGTGTGTGTGTGTGTGTAAAATGTGATTACAGCTGCCTTCAGAAGCCAGAAGAAGGTGTCAAATCTCCCAGGGCTAGAGTTTCAGGCTGTTTTAAGTCCCCCATTATGGGTTCTGGAAACCAAACTGACCAAACTCAGGACCACTGCAAGAGAGCAAGTGCTTCTAATTGCGGAGCCATCTCTTACACCTCCCTAAATGAACTTTTACAGTGAGTTATTCTTCTTCTTATCTATATTTGTAATTGGGCATTCGTATGGCTACTGTCAAATACATCATGGCAAAGGACCGAAGCAGTAAGGAGAGACATATGTAACTCAAGACTGTCATCAAAACACAAACCTTTAAAACACTCCTTAGCAAACAAGGAAGTCCCATACTAATGAAAGTGCGTGAGTACTCTCCGTCTCGGGGCCAGCTACCACTTTTGACAGTGCATTCTCTTGAAGATTTGTCCTATCATTCGACTTTGAATAAAGTTTTCTTGCTACTTTGTAACCCATGTGGGTCTTGGTTTCAGTTTTTACAATCCTTACCTGCATGTACTATTTACCCACACCTGAGACCCAGGAATCTGAGACCAACCTGGAAAGAAGACTGAAGGAGCCTGGAAACACTGGCCCAGACTCTGACTCTGGTAACAGTCTTAAATTATAGAAGATATCTTTCAAAAACTATAAACTTGATTGTAACTTGTAAGAATAACCCAAAGAGACAAAACAAAGCAAAGCAAAAAGAAAACAAACGCAAACAAGAACACTGGGGTTCAGTATAAGGTGGGAACAATTCTTTCACCTGGGAACCATAGACTGACTATTCTCTAAAAGCTGGAATTTTCAGGGATTCCTGAAATGAGGATAAGCAAGATCACCATCTACTTTATGTTAAGCAAAACCAGTCACTGTCTTCCACAGAAGACTGTGGTTTCAGGAGTTTTATTTTGTAAAATTTTAATTTATTCTGCTATCTGTGCGTTCACACACATGTGTCATGCACTATGTCATGGTATATGGAGGTCAGAGGACCAGTGGCCATTGTTAGTTTTTGCCTTTCCCTGTAGGTTCTGAGTGACAGAACTCAGGCTTTCAGGCTTGTGTGGCAAACACTTCTGTACTGGTTGGCCATCTCGTTGATGTTACTTCTGCCTTTATTACTAGCAGCTGAAAGGAAGTCACAGTATGACAGAGTCAAAGACAGCTCTCACTATGCAGACCTTCCCATAGGACTTCACTGGAGGGCTTTAGCATTCATTCAGTTCTCTTTTTAAAATAAATCACACGAGGAAGATACTATGCTTATTCTAAAAATAAAGAAACTGGTTACAATGACATTGGGGAAGGTATCCAAAAATCACACTTATGGGAAACTGGTGGTGAACTTTCAAACCGGAAGTTGAAGCAAAGCACTGGTTCAAAGATCAATCCCTAGCTGTTCTGTCCACAGTCTGAGGAGGCAGCGGCATCAACGTGACTGAGCATTTGTTGGGAATACAGACTCCTGGGCTCTATCCCAGACTTATGATCAATATCTTCATTTTAATAAGATTTCTAGGTGACTTATGTGTACACTCATTTGAGAGGCAATTCTCTAAACCCCTGCTTTATAATCTCCCTCAGACGAGAAACAATCAATGTTGTAAGTGCTTCCAAAAGTGTACTTGGAATGAGTGTGCATGTACTGGCCATGGTGGGGTGCTCAGTCAAGAGCCAAACACAAGGCACATTGTACTGTAAACAAGGCTTCTCTAAGCCCCTTCGTGATGGTTTATGTATGTTTGCTCAGGGAGTGGCACTATTCAGAGGTGTGGCCTTGTTGGAGTAGGTGTGTCACTGTGGGTATGGGTTTAATAGCCTAGTCCTAGCTGCCTGGAGTGAGTTTTCTACTAGCGGCCTTTAGATGAGGATGTAGGACTCTCAGTTCTGCCTGCACCATGCTTCCCTGGATGCTGCCATGCTCCCGCCTTGATGATAATGGACTGAACGTGTGAATCTGTAAGTCATCCCCAATTAAATGCTGTCCTTTATGAGACTTGCATTGGTCACAGTGTCTGCTCACAGCAGTAAAACAATAAAGAAACCCTTGAAGATAGAAATTCTTAGACACTTGTCAAGAATGCAACTTGTTCCCTAATCACTCACTAAGTCTGAAGCTGTATTTTATTTTACTTTAATTTTTAAAGAAAGTACCGCGGGGCTGGGGATTTAGCTCAGCGGTAGAGCGCTTACCTAGGAAGCGCAAGGCCCTGGGTTCGATCCCCAGCTCCGAAAAAAAAAAAAACCAAAAAAAAAAAAAAAAAAAAAGTACCTTAAGCGATTCCTATGTTGAGGAATCATTTGATTCTCTGCATTTGAAGACTTCATTACTTCATTGAGTTCAGCTTTAGAATCAATAAGTGATGAAGATCGGAATTCACTACACCTGAAAAAACTGTGTCTTAATTCAAAGGGCTATATTATCATGCTTAAAGAAGCAAGGGCCCGTCAAAGAAAGGGGTCTTTTATTTTTTTCCAAAGAAGCAATGAAAAAGAGTTTCTGGGTACAAAGGATGGCAGAGCTTGGGGTCCACACAGCAGTGATGAGAGAAGAGATTGCCAGAGGATGATCAAGGCTACATCTTTTGAAGCTATAACCGACCATAGAGATGGGCGCTTCAGGCTTAGGAAGCCTGATGACATTAAATACTATAATCACATAATTAACTTAACTTGCTTCAAGTCTCTGCTCAGCAAGCAACCTTCTGATTAAAGCTCAACTTCCTAGGTAGCATGCTCTCAGGCAGAGAAAATTTGTTGCCTGAGGGATAGGCGTGTTCAATTCAGGATTTTGTTGTAAATCAATAATCTGGTATTCATCCACCAGCATCCTGCCATTTAATGTGAGTTCATCCATGGCAGAAGGATGTTAACACCTTGGATATATAAAGAGCTAGGGTGTGATGACAGGTTATATACTAATTGGTTTGTACAGGAAAGGTTTATCTGAGTAGACCTACCAGAGCCTATTTCCTTGGATGCTGTTGTCAAACTAGGATATTGTAGACTCTAGATTCTAGAGAAATAACAGATAGAATGAGTACATCATGAAATAGGATTTATTAGACTGACTTAAGCAATGTGGGTCAGGTGGCCCAACAATGGGTATTCATCAATACTAGAGAGGCTGAGAACCCAGTAGTTGTCCATTCCATGATGCTGGATCATGGTAGTTCCAATATGGTACCATATTGGCTTGGAGGATTCTTTGGTTTACATTGGGAGGCTGAAGAAACTGGACTCTCATGTAATGAAGGAAAGCAACAGCAGCAATAGCAAGACTCTAAGGCCAGCATGAAAGAAACAATTGCTTTTGTTTCCTACCTCTTTATATCTGAGCTGCCACTGCAAAAAAATCTACTCTGTGAGGGGAGTCTTCTTTCTCATTCCCGTTATGTCTTCCAGGAAATACTGTCCTGGGAAGTCTTAGTTGATTGCAGTCAAATGGCCAACAAGACTATCATGGGTGTGTAGCTGTTCCTTCTGATTGAAACATTCCCTTCTGGAGGAAGGATCAAGTCTACGAAGCTAAAGAAACTTACAAGACCCACGAATCCCCTGCTTGAGCTTGTTTAAGCAGCTAACAGTTGCTGTGGGTAGGAATCTGTGGTGGAGTGGTAGATGCCTACAATACCAAGAACTCTAGTGGTCCAACTTCCATGAGCTCTCTGCTAGAGTGGGCTTTTGATGACATAGTTCCCTGTAGTAAAAATATTAAAAATCCTGGCCCAGAGCTTCTTCCCAGCCTTTGACCATTTATGTTCCTGAATAAAAGACACACAGAGCCTTTATATTTTTTAAATAGCCTTAGGTAGCACAGTAGCTGGGCAGCTGCCTACCCTCCATGCTGTTAGAATTTACTTCCCTATTGATATCCGCAAGTTATCACTTACTATTTACTATGTTCCATCTGGGCTGCTCTTTCAGCCCCCAGGACCATGTTCTCATGGCCTTTTGCCCATTGTGGTTCTCCTCCCTTCTCCAAGTTCTTCTTCTTCCGTGGCTGCTTCCCTCCTCTTCTTCCTCCTCAGGGTTCTCCAGCAAGCCCACAAAACCTCAACACCACCTAGGTCACTTCTGTCCAGCTATTGGCTGTGAGCATCTTTATTCACCAGTCAGAGTTAACCTGAGGGCAGGGTCCCAGGGGCTACATGAAGACTCTAGGTCTAGGGAGGGAGGCGGCATGTGGCATTACAATAGACAGTAAAAGACAAAACCTCAACAGTTGCCCAAGTCATATCTACTCTAAGTGGTCTTAATAAACAATTTGTGCTTGGGCAGAGCCATAGTTTTGGTCGGGTGAGTTGCCATTTCTTCATGTATCATGAGGAAATATGACACAAACAAATACTTTTGCTCACCTGCTTGTCTAATTATATAGTCCAAGACATTTATCTTTGGTGGGTAAAAGTCACTAAATAACAGAATAAACAAGGAAGAGTTTGGGAAAGTATACATTTTCCAGACAAAAAGGTATATAGGAAATCATGAAGGCAATAAATATTTTGCTTATGACAAACTGAAGTAAGTAAGATATGCAATAGGGAGATGGTTATGAAGGCTGAGGTGCTGACAGAAGAATTTCTCTGAGGAGTTGAAGAGATAACTACGTGGTTACAAGCACATACTGCTCTTTCAGACAATCCAAGTTCAGACAGTCCAAGTACCCACACAGGGCAGCCCATAACTGCCTGTAACTCCAGCTCCTGGGCCTAATCCTCCTTCTCCTCTGGCCTCCACAGGTTCTCTCTCTCTCTCTCTCTCTCTCTCTCTCTCTCTCTCTCTCTCTCTCTCTCTCTCTCTCTCCACCAGCCCTCCCATTCACACACATATGTGTGCACACACAGCTACAAGTAATTTTTTTAAAGAACTGATTTGAAATTCTTTGACAGTAAATTTCTTTGCCTTTTCCCACACACCCCTTGTAGTAAGCTCATCATTTAGCTTAGGAAACTAAATGAGTTCAAGAGTCCTGACAGTGTCTAGACTTGAGCTTGAGAAAGCATTCTTCAAATATCTGATTTACTTTGCCCCATTCACAAAGTTCTCCTGAAACATGAAATAGCTTTTTATCTTCAAATTCAGCTTATCTCTTTGCAGAAGGATGTAAAATGCAGAAAAAGCCTACCTGTTCTCTGTCCCAGGGCTTTAAGGACAGAGATGGCTAAGAGGGAAGGGGGTAGACATCCTGCTACTTCTTTGACATGAAAGTATGTGCCCAGATATAGTATGTGTCAAAGGAGTTTCCTGTAACACGTGAGCTATTGTTAGGCACTCTAAGGTATGTCACATAAAACCAAACTGGACAGTAAAAGATGAAACAGGAAAGGAGGCATTGAGTTCCAGCCAAGTTGCCTACACTTGAGTGTACTGAAAGAGCTGGCCAAAATTTGGGGAGCCTCTCACTCTAGTCACGGGATGGAGTTCCCCAGGAGACACGAGTAGCCGGTCTTGATGTAACAGCAAGAGGTGGCGTTTATTAACGAGATCTCGGGCTGAAACGTGTCTCACTCAGGAGACAGAGGAATCGACCCCAAGACTCGAAATTTAAGGCTTTTTATAGGGGAAGGCAAGGGGATTCAGCGTGGTTATCAGCAAGGGAAATGGGTACAAGGTCTCATCTGCAAGCAGTACGTGCAGGCTGGGGTGTTCTCAATATAGGAGAGCATCTTATCTTTATCTGTAGAGCAGGGAGTTGTCCATCCGGATGGCCCCCGACTCAGCGGAGATGGTGGCTGTTAGTTCCTGGAACAATCCCTTGACCTTGTTTTTAGGCTTGGCCGGGCACATCTCAGGCCTGCTCTGTCCTGTCCCCTTATCTGCTGTTCTTTTGTAGTTTTTATGAAGTTTTTATTTTAACTCTTCAGTACCATGGTCACTGACTTGAAAGGAATGACCTGTCACAGTCCTCCTGGCAGAATCAGGTGGCCTCTGAGTAAGTGTGAGTCCCCATGCCCATGTAGAATGTGTAGCAAATGTCCGACAGAGAGCTGGAGTCATTAGGAAACAAGACAAAAAAGAAGAACAAATTATAAATTACATCAGTCCAGACTTCAGTCATACATGGAAAAAATAACAGAACCCAGAAAGAGGGGGTGTAATCGTACACAGAGGTTATTGCCTCTGGAAAATATGATCTTTTTCTGCCACCACTGGAGCAGGCAAGATCCTCTTCACTATCCCTGCAACAATGTTGTAAGTGTTGTCTATGACTCTATCTGTTCTCCACTGAGGAAACCCATTTGCCTCCTTTCCCTTTGCTGTCCTAATTTTTATTGAATTCATCTCTGAATCTTTCTTCTTATGATTACCCAGAAATGTCTCTTGCCAAGGTCACTCATGAATATGTCAAACCCAATGGTCAATTTTCAGCCTTTATTTTAATCTCACAAGCAGCTGCCTAGACAAGGTCAGCCACTCCCACCCTTTTAGAAGCAATTTCTTCCCTTAGCTTACATCTTACACATAATTTCTGGACATCCCTTCTCCACCCCAGGAGGACTCTCTCTGGCTTCTCCCTTTCAATTGTTTCTCTGCTGTGGCCATGCTTGAATTCCTAAGTGATTTTATCGAGATTGTGAGTTTCATTCTACATTTCTTCAATAGGGAACTTTACTAAGATTCTAAACACGCAGATCTGCGATGGACTCAATGTTTCCTTGCGAACATCTCATCAGAGTTTAAAACTTAATGAATTTTAAACCCAGCACCCCATGCATCCTGGCATCTCCTCTATAGCCAACCTCTGCTAAGTGACCTATTCTTTTATCCATTTTCATTTTCTTTTGGACTCTGTCTTCTTTCCCTTCTACTTATACCTTCCTCACTAATTTGCCAGCAAATTCCATTAGCTTTAGCGTCACAATATACCCGGAACTTGACTACTCTCTACCATATCCACAGCCTCCATTTTCTGCCACACTGGCTTCCTAGACTGTCGTGACTTCAACAGATCCCCACCTCTCTGCCCTCCTCTGCTACTAGAGTGCTCCTGCAGGCTTGGTGGATTCCACACTCAAAGACAGAACCACCAGGACTTTGTCTGTTAGACTATCAGTTCCATTTCCTTCTACTTGGCTTTCCTAACTGTGCAAGTTCTTTCTGTAGTCTTGATAAGATAACCACTAGAAGCTCTTGACTCTGACTTTCCTAGGTTACTAATTTGAGAAGGAAATGTCTGTTCTGAAATTTAATATTATTTTGGAAATGAGTGGCTAACTTTGCGTGTGTCAAATCACTAAACTAGTTAAAATGGTCAGAAGAAATATTACCATGCTGGGTCAGATGACTACATCAGTTACTGGGATGGAGAGGGGGCACTGTGATTGACAGTGTCCTCAAGACAGCCTTTCATAGGAACAAGGGAACTCCAGACATCAAAAATGAGAGACTAAGACATAACATGGACCAGATAAAAATATGACATCATAATTTAATACATTTTATTTATTGTTTTCAGCTATGTAATTCATTTGATCCCATTTCCCATACTAGCGCTACTCTACAGCATTAAGATGAGGCTAAAGTGATTTTGTGTGTGAACACATTCTTGGAAAAAGTTAATTCATTATATCTCCTATTAAGTGAATGCTGCCTATTGGTAAAATGTAGATTGTTCCATGAGTAGTAGCTGATGAAATATGGACAGACACAAAAATGTTCTGCATAATTTGCATAACAGTGAAGGTGTGGGTAACAGTCAACTAAAGATGACTTGGATATGTATTTAACATATTACTAGAGATTCTAATTGGAGACACAGACAAGAAGAAAATTAAATATCATGCAAATTAAAAAGGAGAGAAAAATAAAATGACCTTTGCTTAGAGGTGTTTTAATAAATGTAGAAGTCCTAAATATTCTATGAGAAAACTGTTGGAATTAATAAATGAATTCGTCAACACACAAACATAAATTGCTCTCCTATACAGTAATGATGGGATACTCCACAGAGGAGATGAAACAACTGTATTTTTGAAATCGGCTGTGCTTGGAATCCCCAGTAGCAGCTGAGTACCGTGCAGGTGCTTACATGATGAGAGCAAAGCCCTTGGGAATCGGGGCTTTGGGTCAGAGTGCTTGTAGCAGAGAGCTAAGGAACTTTTTCCTTCCCTTCTGTGCCAGTCCTGTGCATTCCTGAAAGACATACCTCAGAGAACTCTGGGAGTCAGAGCTCAATCAGTGTTCTGAGACTTCCACTCAGTCTTAGTCAGGGTTTCTATTCCTTCACAACATCATGACCAAGAAACAAGTTGGGGAGGAAAGGGTTTATTCAGCTTACACTTCCACATTGCTATTCATTACCAAAGGAAGTCAGGACTGGAACTCAAGCAGGTCAGCAAGCAGGAGTTAATGCAGAGGCCATGGAGGAATGTTATTTACTGACTTGCTTCCCCTGGCTTGCTTAGCTTGCTCTCTTATAGAACCCAAGACCTCCAGACCAGGGACAGCACCACCCATAATGGGCTGGGTCCTCCCCTCTTGGTCACTAGTTGAGAAAATGCCTTACAGCTGGGTCTCATGGAGGCATTTCCTCAAGGAAGGCTCCTTTCTCTGTGATAACTTCAGCTTGTGTCAAGTTGACACACAAAACCAGCCAGTACACACTCCAATCACAAAGATACCATTACAGCCCACCACTAAATTATGCAGAAATTATACATATTCAAATTAGTGTATTCAGTGATAAATAACTGTAATAGTTTAAAAAATTCGGCACATATTGCCCAGAATTTTACATGTAACAAATCACTAGTAAGTGGTTGATACAATTGCTTTAATTATAACTCTGTTTTACTTTAGATTTTCTTATTTTCCACTTGTACAAATAGGAAAATAGTTAAACTGTCTTTTTGAAAGTGTTTTGTTCTAAGTGGTATCTTTGTTCTTAATGAATGTAATCATGGGCAACACTATTAGTAAAGTGGTTGTATGTTCAATTCTTGGCACTTTAATGGAGTGCCTTTTACACAGAATCAGCATTTTAATTAAAAATTGTTAGCTATAGTCTCTCTCTGCTCCCCCAGCAATTAGTAATCTCCTAAAACTAAAAGTGTAAAACTCTGAAAGTCAAAATTACAATGTATAATTTATATACGTACATTTCTAAATTGAAAGACACTTCTTTGGTCTTAGAAACTGTTTATTTACTTATTTTACAGTTCCAGAGATTGAACCCAGGGCTGTGTATATGCTAGGCAAGGGTTCTTCCTCAAACCCCATTTGAAAATTTATTGAGCAATGAGAACATGCTACTAATATTCTGGATGTGTGTAAACACAGTGATAGGGAACAGCCTGGCCAGTCAGTACTCCAGGGAAACGGTGTGTGGTGGAAGAGAGAAACACAGAAATGATTTATAAAGTAGTCTGGAAATGCCTCAGCAAAGGCACACGCAAAAGTGTTCTCACAACAAAGGACAGAGCAATCCACTCAGCCTGCCCCTGTGGGAAGGAAGACCTCTAAGGAGGGTTACAAAGTAGAAGAAGGGATTCTAAAAGGCTGAGGAAGAGGAAGTCTTTGAGGTAGAAAGAATAGTAGGAGAAAGGACCCATTGAAAACCCAGATGATCTGGTAAGACGTATGTGTCTTTATAGGAAAGAGGGCTACAAATTATAAAATCAGCTTATAAGCCATGTTCAGGATACTGTCAGCATCTTTACTCTACAGATGATGGGGGACCAGTGTGGATTTGTAAGCAAGGAACCACTAGATCCACTGTGATGAATAATGCCAAAGAAAACGCTATTTGTCTCCTTTTAACTCTCTGCGTTATGTTGAAAAGTTTTGGTTAATGAAGCAAGAAGGCCTCTGAGTTCAGGTGGGGTTCAGAGGATGGCAACCGGCCCCATCTCTCTATGCCACCTCACCTTATCCATCCACTGGAAGGTGGATGAGAAACCAGGCAGAGGACATTTTGGAATAAGATAAGTGTATATATCGTCTTTCCATTTTTTTCTCCATCACATCCGTTGTTTTACTATCTTGAAAATTCAGATTTATAGATGAAGTGAAAATTGCCACACTCCTCAGAGGCAATTTACTCCTGTGATTCAAATCACTCCTGTAAAGATTCTGTTCATATTATCAAGAGTGGAGAGTCCTCCTCAGAGGACTGGGAATTCTCAAAACACTCCCTTCCATTGTGGAGAGGCCCACAGGAATACAGGCTCAAATACTTCTTCATGTGCATTTCTTACTTTGATGTGAAAAGGAAACCATGGAGCTCTTATGTAGTATACCCCGACAAGACGGGGAAGAGATAAGTGTTCAGAAATCTATGAAAACATAGCATTAGAATTCTGATTCCAAAGATGTTATCAAAACCCTCCCATCCCAGCAGATTCGCTGTAATATGGCATCAAACATCATTCTTTCTCCTTTTGTCTGAATAAGCTACCTCATGGGAAACTGCATTTCAGAAGTTTAAACAGAATCAGGATGTGTGGTTTCCATGCCAACAACACCAGCTTCTCTTTTGTTTCCTCTTCACTTATTTATCCATTTCACCAACACATACATACTGAAACCACAGATGTTTCTTGTATGTGCAAGTAGTGAGAGGGTTAGAAGGGCAAAAGAGATGTCCCTGTTGAGTTTCAGGTCTAGTGAGAGAAACAAGTACCAAGCCCTTTAGCAAATGTGTGTTCAGTGAAGTTGAGTCTAGGTAAGACTTTTCTGCCTGCCAAGGGGTAGATTAGATTCGCTGGAACCTCTGACCTATGTCCTGGGATGGCTAGAAACTTCCCTAGGCACATGTCCTCAGCCTCCATGATCCGTATTTGTTCATGCCTTGCATTCTCTGTGATGGAGCAGTCACATTTGCATACCTCACTAAAGGTGTTGGCATGCCCATTCCTTAGCGTCCACACTCATTCATGTAAAGCATTTGTGAATGTGACTAACTTTAACAAAGATGCAATGTTAATGGCACCAATCCATAAAGATGCTGCCCAGAAAATGGGTGCAAAAAAACAATTAGAGTATTCTTGGTTCTACAAGGCCATTCAAACCTTTGAATCCCTCCCCTCTATTGCCCAGAAGCAATCAAGCAAGCAAGCAAGCAAGCATCAACCAACCACAACAAGGGCAATTTCCAGTAGAAAAACTTGTTCTAGTACTTAATTAATTCCTTGGTACTTGTTTTTGAGACAAGGACTCAGTATGTAGTTGATGATATCCTTTAACTTACAAGGTAGCCCCAGTTGTCCTCAAATTCATGATCACCCTACCTCCACCTTCTGAGTCCTAGGGCCATCATATGCATGCCTGGCTCCTAATAACATTTTATACCCCCCAAAATTGTGTTACCACCTGTTAAAATATATATTGAAAGTCTAGATACATAATAAATTAAGATGCAAGATTTCACACTAAGTGAGCAGATGATAAAATGTTAGAATGAGGTGGGGGAGGGTCAGATTTAAGCTGAAGGAGCAAGGCAGTGAAGCTTTGCTGAGTCCTGCTTGGCCATACAAGGGGTAGCATGACATAGTTTCCACCCCTGGAACAGAGCCAGCAGAGTGTGGGCTTCCCTGAGTGTCTATGGTTGCTGTGGGTGTAAGGCTTGTTTGTATAAAATATATATATCTTACTTCACATTCCTTCTTCAGGAAATATTCTCCCTGTCAACATTATTGGGAGGTATTCTCCCTGCCAAGGCTAATGACTCCATGATAACTAGAAACAGCACAAGTCCAGGAGTTGATGTGTCTATGTCTTAGCAAAATGGTAAATGCTAAGACCATCAGGACAGCTCTTTAGACTGTGGGAAAGAACTCTGAAAACATGAGTTCAAAAATATATAATTTCTCTACCATGCAGAATATAAGGATGCAATATGAAATTGTATAAGGAACTTCAGACGTCTAAAAGAACAGAGGCATTTGCACTATGTCAGACACTAAGGATGGAGATAAAGAGATTTAGGAAGTGATGATCAAAGGGCAACATTTGATCAGGCTAAGTTTTTTGTTTGTGCTTATAAAGGCAAGCAGATTCCTGAGTTCAAGGTCAGCCTAGAACAGAGGAATTTAGGTCCAGGTCCAGGGGTGGTAGGAATGGTAATTTCAGGGCGGTGTCCCACACAGCTAGCTTACTGTTTGTGCTTAACAAAGGCAGGCAGATTTCAGTTCTTTTGCAATGTTAAAAAAAAGATGTGCTTGCTGTCTTTTACTAAACCAAGGGGCTAGGGATATGAGATGTTGATTCATGGGATAATCAAAAGGGACCTAGGGTAATGATTGAATTGACAGGTAAATAAAAGACTGGACTTTTGGTCTGTAAGACATGAACTATCCAGAGAGATTTTAGAAAGTAAGAGAAAACAGAACATAGGCCATCAGCTTGTAACCCACACTTTGAGTCCTTTTTTTGGCTGCTCTCAAACACCCCTTCTTTCGGGAACACCCTGTCCTGTCTGAGGTTGGCTCATAGCAAAACATTTCTCAAAACTGTTAAATGGGCACTGTTAGATGTTAAAAACTGTTAGTTCTTAAAACTGTTAGATGTTAGTGGAGAAAGAGTATTCGTACTATCAAATCAGTGGGTGAAAAACTCTAGAAATGGGAAGGAGCAGAGCAGCCTGAAAAGTGCAAGAGGTCAGAAGAACTAGATCTTAAAGGGGAAATGGATCTGATGAATGGGGCATAGGAAGCAGGGCCCAGATCATAGGAACCTCAGGGGTTTAGGTCCATGGCTCTTCCCTATCAAACAAAATGACATCATTAATGACTTTTTCTAAACTTTGAGTTTATTGGTCATTGAAACAGAAACAGTTGTGTCAAAGCTGGAAAAGTTGTACACATACATGTACATTCTCTCTCTCTCTCTCTCTCTCTCTCTCTCTCTCTCTCTCTCTCTCTCTCGGTACAAAGCACTTCTATAAAGGGCATGTAACTTGGCGTTATCAAGTAGCCTATCTTGTAACCATAGGTATAGTCCTCTAGGAAATAAGATAAAAATATTTTCATATTAATTTTTCTTTCACCAAAAAGTTTCTTGTGGAGAAACCAGAATTGTGAGGGTTTCTGGAAAAGCTTAAAAATGTTGTCTGCCAGCAGCACATGAGTTCTCTCCCCCTCTTTTCAGGATTTGCCCAGGTAACACACCTATTTCTCTCAATGAGCAAGAAGCTTCTGGTCTGAGTTTGTTTACCACCAGGGTAAAACTGTGGTCTCATCATATTCTTACCACAATGCACTTTGTGGGGGCTCACTATATCCCCATGTATTCCAAGTCCTGGAAACCAACATGCATACCTTCTGTAGACAATATGCAGTGTGCTCCATGCTTCCTGTGAATTGATCTTTAGCACGTCACACAACACGCTAGATTCATGTTATTTTCTAGAAATAAGTTGTTTGAACACCTAACTGTCTCTTTAAGTCCACCTTACTTTTCTTCTCTGGCCCTCTTTTTCAACTACTAACACCCGTGCCTTTTCAGCTGTCCTTTTATTGAAAGTAATAAGTTAAGACATCCATCGTGAGGTGGGTGGTTCACCTTTTCCCTAAGGCTCACCAGCATATACATGGCATGCTCACTGTGTGGAATACAGGGAAGCATTTTTGGGAGCAGTAACATTCAGCGATGTCCATTATCATTTGTCAGCCTTAATGCTGCACATTTGTTGCGGAGTGTAACACTTTCAAAGGAAGAGATGTTTAAAGGTGATGTCTTCTTCAGAAAGCATCCGTCAGTTGTTGCTGCAGTTGAATCTGCTGTAGGTGTTAAGAATCCAGCTGGTCTTCCTGTGAGTCTACACTTATGGTGGAACCTTGGCTACTGGTATCAACATTTTCGTAGGACTTTTGGTCTTTGGCAAAGTTGATGAAAACCTGAGTGTTTTCAAGGAAATGAAAGACATTAGTGCCAGGTTTACAAGAGAAGAAATAAAACTTAATTCTCTCCAGTTATCCCCGACCCCTCCCTCCCTCTCCTGCTCTCTGCTCTTGCTCTCACTCTTTCTCTGTCTCCTTTTCTTCCTGTACACATTCACACTCTAACAAGTTACAAAAGCAAGACTTCATCAGGACCTGCTTACATGCTTGGTCACACCCCCCTAGATGTCCTTGAGACAGCCAACCTCAGTTGGACTTTGAAAATCATGCCCATTGCTGTGAATATAACTATATTTTTGTCATGGTCTAAATTTAGAGCTATAGTTAAAGATCTCTAGCCACATATCTGTAGTCTATATGATTCTCATTGATACTTTCATCATGTATGGGTGAGTCTGATGCTCTATCAGATGTTTACATAGAAATGTCAGGAAAGAATTCACTATTTTCAGGAAGTTATATCACTAAAATAAAATGTGTGTAGAAAACTCCCATCATGTTAAATTGGCCAATTTAACAAATAAGTTTGCCAATATAATAGCCAATGTAGCTCTCTTTACATGATTAAAATCATTAAGTAATTAGTTGTAGGTTTATCCAAATATCACCAAGAGTCTAGTTTTCCAATGCACGATGCTCAATGTTGGTCACGTAAGTCTAATACTAATTCTAGTCTTAATTCCCTATAAAATATTAATCCATAAATACAGCACAATCCATTGGCTTATTTTCAGACTCACTTCAAAGTCAAGCATAGCACTTCATTTTTGTAGGTCTTGTTGGTAGAGCTACATAAAACTTAGTATGGAGATGATGGATGATCTAGGAATGTGCTAGCGTTGAGTGGTAAAAAGTAATTAAGAGGAAGGAATTCTTCAATTGTTAAATATGTGAATTTAATAAAACTAAGGTCTGTTCATTTTCTGTCCCTCACCCCAGTTCAGAACTGACCAATAGAAACCTTCCTTATGAAACTTACCAAGAAAAAATTAGAGGAAGCATTAATAGCTAACTATTTTGCAGGTGACAAGAGTGGCGCCTTGCTTCCCATGTACAGGTAAACATTTATAGAAGTAGATGCCATATATAATAGAAAGAAATCCCTTCCTTTCTCCACTAAAAATAGTTAATGTCTTTCATATCTTATTTTTTTATGCCTCACATGCAGTTAGAAATAAATTAGGCTCTTTGCTAAGGTTTTCAGGTGCAAGATTAGGTACTGATTTAATTAAAAGTAAATTAAATGCCATTAAAAAGAAATAAGCAGAATGCATAATAACTAATGTGTGATACCCTGCCGTGGATCATGGCATGCATCTTACCTCCTCCAAAGTGGTTTGGCTCACAAGGAAATTAGTGATATTTAAAGCAGTCTTGTTGGTTTCCAGAAGGTCAAAAATGTTTGCCACTCCTCCTGCTGTGACTGGCACATGGTACTCTAGCATGCTCAGGTGCTGATCCTGTGGGGACCGAAGGGGAAGACCTGTTTTACAATGGCAAGGTAGCATTGACTTGATCAGATTTCACTTTCACTGGGGGAGGAGATGGGGGAGGGGACGCGGAGAGTTGTTCCACTGGGGGTGGGGGTTGGGCTGGAAGGTGGGGATGAAGCCATGGTGTAAATAGTGGGCGTATTTCTGAAACTAACAGCTTGTAGAGATAAGATGAAAAATTTTACGAACATCAGAGAGAAAACAAATTAAAAAGTTAATGAAAATTTCAAAGCATCCTGGGCTCGTGAGCATTTTGAAAGTTACGTTCTCATCTGGAGAGGGAGAAATAACCCTGTAGGGTGCAGCCCGTTCACAAGGTCATGCTCTGCTTGTTGAAGAGTTTTAGTAGATTTGCTTCATGTTAAACAGGTCTAAAGTCCCAGGACTCGGCTGTTCAACTGATATGAGCTGAACATGCTAGATTTCAGTCTTGTCTAGAAGCAGCCTTTTTGTTCTTTCCCCCAATCGATGTTGCCTACTTTTCTTGATTCACCTTAAAAGGCTTTTCCATTTTCCAACTTTTAACACTAGGATCATCTACTCCTCACTCCGTCACTACGGCCTCGGAGAATGTCTAACTCCCCGCTGTTCTGAATGGTTGTCTTTAGCCTTCCGGTTTTCTGTAAGGCATCCCTCCAGCTTGACCTTTCCCCTCTATTTGCACCAGGCCGGGGCTTGCTGTTTCTCTCTCTGTTAGGAGTGGCTGCAACCGCTCCTTGGAAGCCTAGAAACTAGATATGCTGATTTATTCTGGGAAAAGCAGCAAGGGAATCTGTTCTGAGTACTAGATACATCAGATATCTCGCTCAGAATCTACTCCTGTGTCTGTAGATCCTTTTACAGCCTTTTATCCCAGACTTCCTCTTTCTCCCCTCTGACCGGAGCCTGGCCTCTCCCCTAAACTCGTACTTTCCTTGTGCCTGTCTCTGTAACCTGGCCTTCTTGCGTATTTAATTCTCAAGTGATTGCTCCAGATATTTCCATCCATAGATCTAGACACTGCAGCAGAAGTGTCAGGAATACTCTCTTGGGGGAAACTGGCTTTATCGGCAGCTCATTTGCTGTTGGTAGTCTTAGGTATGTGTCCAGGAGGCTCAGACCAGGCAGGGGAAAAAACCGAAACGTACGCTCCACTCAGCAAGTAAACTGACAGGAGAGAGAGACTAACATGGTTTGTAGAACAGAGGCTTCCTGTGGTTTTCAATTCTGATGATTAAAAATGGGCTTTAACAAGATCTTGAAAGCTAATATTCCTAGAGAAATTATTCAAGGCTTAGGGAAACTGAGGCCAAAATTACTACACGGAGATTAAAATAATTATTTTAAAAATGTATTCTTTTGCTGTCTAATGCCATTGCACATGAATATCATGCCCTATAGTTTGTGAAGATATCAGACATTTTCCACACCAGGTTTGTAAAGTCGATGTTTATTCCTGCTTACAAATAAGAGAAAGCAGAGTTCAGAGGCTTTAAATGTCTCTTTAGATAGCGCCTCTCACAGCCAGACTCAACCATCAGCTTTCAAACTTCTTTCTGTTATTTTACTTTGATTTACTCTTCACAATTATTTGTCATGCTCAATTTGTATAAATTACCTGCCTATCAATGATGTTAGACTGATTTTTTTTTTCTGCCAAGTCCACTAAGTAGGCGCTATGTGAAGTTTAAATATGTGTATCCCTGTGTGTCCATCTGGTTGATTTTACTGGCTAAGCAGGTGGGAACAAGTTCTGTCATATTTGAATCACCCTGGGAGCTGAGGATTGCTCAGACCTATGCGAGTTTAGTTTTCAAAGGAAGGGAACAGAGCAATAAAAAAACAAAAAAAAAATAAATAAAAACAAAAAACAAACAAACAAACAAAAAAACCTCTCAGCTGCAGGATTCTGAGCTCACTAATTTTTCTTTTCTAAGAAATACTGTTGGTCATATAAAGCCGGCCATTCCTAGGTTCCCTAATGTATGCATGCTGCTACTCTTAGAGTGGAAATGGAACTTGAAAACAAATCCAGTATGATCAGAAAGACTTTGCAAGGAAGAAACTAACATAACAAATGTGAAATAACCAATTGAAAAATACCTTTAAAGATATACAAAAATCTGCAGATATTACCTCTTTGTACAAAGTTCAAATCCTGAACTAGTGGATTACGATGAATCTCGAAGCTGTGACCCACTAGGAAATCGTGAACACTCACTTTGTTAACACTGGAAAAGACGGTCAAGGTCAGAGATGGAGCCACCACTTACTTTTAAGTATGTTTTTGGAAAGTGCAGCTGCATAAACTTCGTGAGGTTTTCCATGCTCACTTTATTATTTTTCAAGTGAACCTTGACAGTAAACCCACGTCCAAACCTAAAAGTGAAAATACAGTATGAGGTACATTTTGCCAAAATAGCTCCCCTGGAATTCGAGATAATGAAATAGGTCCCAAGCCAACCATCATGGCCCTTTTTCTTATCTAAAGACTGTCATTTGGCCATAAAAGTTCAGGACGTGCTGCAAGCTGGAAATAGTTCAACGCTTTGATTTTTTTTTTTTCTTCCTTCCTTTCTTTCTTTCTTTCTTTCTTTTTTTTTTTTTTTTTTTGTTGATTTGTTCTTCCTGTCTACCTCTATACTGTGTCAGAATGTTTGAAAGCATACAGTGGTGACTTTCTTTGACAATCGTCGATTGGCAATAATACAGGTCAATTTCTGGAGTTAAGTTCTTACTAAATTAGAGCACAGTCTTGAGAGGCCATTGGAGATTTGATATCCACCATGAAGATTAGAAGCACTGGGATTCCAACACTAAATATGGCGTTAATATCCCGGTGTTAGCCTCACTAAGAGCAGACTTTGTAAACAGGTTATGACACCCTACAAGCGACTCAAGGTCTCCGTCATAATTTTGTCTTTATCTCAGATAACAGTTTTGATAAGACAATTAAGTTACTGTATGGAGAGGTATAAAATATCATCCTGTAATTTGGAGATTCACATAGATATGTATAAGCACACATACACTTGGGAGTATAAACTAATAATTTAATTCTAATGTGATGCTAATATGATATTTATGCATCTTTCCCCAATGCATTCTTGATTAAAAGGTTTTCAATGTGGTGAAAATGTTAAATAGCTTACAGAAAGCTTGTGCAAATGGCAAACGAACGTGGTAGATTAAAAAATCTATGCCTTCATGCACTTGTCAAGCCTAATTTGTTATTGGGTACATTCCTGAGACTACTTCCTGGGAGTATTTTGGTTGCGAATTATTTATTAGTATGACTATTAGGAGCTTCAAACCTTCTAGGTCTTGAGAATTTTAACTAAAAACTACAATAAACCCTTAATAAAATAATTTAAATTTAAAGATTGTCAATGACTATTTCCAGTGAGGAGTATCTCTACTCATCTCAGTTTTTCTACTCATTGCACAGTGGCTGCTGGGGTGTAGGAACTGTTGGAGAAATTCCCCTACGCAGTGTGTAAACAGCATTATTTGTTGGTTACCTGCTTTTTATATGTTGTAGAGACCCAATGCACTGGAACCTTCCATTCACCATAATGGCCAGCCGGGTACAAAGGGCTTCACATTCTTCCATGCTGAAAGAGAAACAGATTCCTATCAACATCCAGGGCACAGAAAATTGGGTTGCAGTTCATAAGCGTATGTTTAATTAGTTCATTATAGCACTGTGGCAATCTCCCTTGAGGGCTGTCTTGATATGGTTTAGCTGTTAAAGGCTAGGCTCATAACCCAAACAAGAAATCTCTCTTGAGAAAGAACAAAAAAAAAATCTTAAAGTACTAATGAAACATATGCTTATGGATGTATATTACTCTCCTCACACACTCGAGGTTACCTCTCATGTCTGGAACACCTCTACTGTCGAACCCAATGGTCCTTTCAAACTCATTCAAGCTTTGACTCAAGACCTACGTTCCCTGTGAGGCGTTTCAAAAATGATCCAGAACACCTTTTATTCTATCTCATCCCAGTTGATTTTGTCTGGAGGTTTATAAACAGTTCTAACTTGTACAAGCTCTCTCGTTTCATGAATGATGGTACTTAGAGAGAGTCTCAGTTCTCTCCCTGTTCACTCCATGCAGAAGTTTGTGGGAATGAAAAGATGAGCTCCCCGGTGATGAACTCAAGGCTGGATACAAACAAGTCCCTTGATAATAAAGAGATTTAATTAGCTTCTGCTATGTGATCATTATAAGGAAATGTAAGGTCAGTCCAAATCATAAAGAAAGGCTAATATCCTAAGAGAGGCATAGATCGAATGTTTCATTGTCGCCCTTACTTAGGAGACTAGGGGGCTATTTTGTGGAAGAGAGCCCCGGGAGTGAGTTCTAGGGGACAGGTGAATGAGAACCTGCTGACGATTTGTAGATTCTACTTCAAGAAGAAAGCACACATGAAGAAATCCATGGAGACAGAAAGCACAGTGTGTGGACACAGAGCTGAGAGTCATTTGGCCTCACGAATAGGAGGCAGCATTAAGTGGGGAAAGACTGAGGATTCTGAAAGGCCACAGCAAACAGTAGCTAAGAATAAGCAGGTCTTGAGAACTTCATGGTAAAAATGTCTGCCGAGACCCTCTGCCCTGTTGTACCCCAGTATCGTCACTCTGAACCCTCCAGTCTTTACCTGTTACCAATAAGCAATGCTCTAAACAGGTTGGGGAGAGGACTCAGTGGGTAAAGGCACTTGACCACCTGAGTCTGGTCTCTGGGACCTATGTGGGAGAAGGAGAAAACTGACTTCCTCAAACTGACGTCTGACCTCTACATGGAAACACTCTCTCTCTCTCTCTCTCTCTCTCTCTCTCTCTCATGGAGAGACACATACTCATACATACATACTCACAGGGAGAGAGAGAGACAGAGAGACAGAGAGAGACAGAGAGACAGAGAGAGATACACTCACACAGAGACACACAAACTGACAGAGAGATACAAACATAAACATACACACACATACACACACTCACAGAGACACACACATACATACACTCACACAGAGACAGACATACTCACAGAGATACACACATAAACACACACATACACACACACACACACACACACACACACACACACTCACACACACACACACAGAGTTAATAAAAATTAAAAACCAAATACTCCAGATAATGAGGAGTACTCATGTGTTCCCCAGGATTCCTTGGGACCTGACTCAGTTTACCTGTGAGAGGTGAGGATGACAGAGCATTTGTTCTGCACCTCTTCTGAAATGATCCTCCAGAGGTGCCGTTTTGACTTGGGATCCATTCCAGAGCTCGGCTCATCCTTAATAAAGAATTACCAGAAAAATTTATCAAATTAATTAAGTTTTGATGAGGTTCTTTATAAGAATTGCTGCATTTCAACTCTCTGGGAACAGAAATCATTTTTTTGAGGTCCCACGACTAACGTGTTTTATACATAATAGGCTTTTTCTGCTTCTGTCAAAAGCTCAAAATTAAGCATTTTAAATTGTCAGTCTGTTTAAGGAAGTGTTTCAGAGAAACTGACACCATGTTACTTTACATCCGTCTCTTATGTTTCCTTGGGAAAAAAAAATCTACTTCAATTACCAGGAGAGCAGAGTTTTTACGTTTAATTCTGCAGTCCCACATACAGAGTTGAAGCTTTGTCAACAAGATTGCCATCTTTCCCCTTGAAGCAGGATTGTGGCTGCGAGCAATAACGTGAGAGGTGAAGCGGAAGGAAACACAACCTGGCGTTTCGGAGGGTACGTTCCACAGGTATTTTTAGTGTTTTGTTATTAATTGAAATTTAAGACTCTCTGGGAAAATAAAAATAAGATTTGTAGAAGGCGCCAACTGGAAAAAAAAATCCGCAAATACTCTTCAAAGTGGATGAGGCTTTGAAAGATTCAGACAGAGATATTTTTAAAACTCCAACAACAGATAGTGTAAACAAGCGATAGTGGATCCTAACAAGTGTTAGATAAAAAGGAGTTATAGGTTATGATTAGAGAAAAAATGTATGTGCGATAGAGAGAGTCTGGCCGTCTGATGCTCACTTTGCATAGAAGTGTGCTAGTTTAAACAGAGCGGCGAGCATTCCTTTGGGGGAATGATAAAGGAGGTATTGTCATCGCTTCTATTTTTGTAGAAAGTGGAATATGCAGTAAATACATACAGAAGAAGGGCTGCGCCTTCCTCCTGTAGCCTGTATTTCCTTAGCTCATTACCATACAACATTTACATGGTGCTTTTACATGGAAACAGCTTTATCTCACAGGGGTGCCCCAGGATTGTTTTGTTCAATTTAAAAGATGCTTGCACAATAGGGTTCCATTAAAAACATCGACAGGCAGAGATGTAACGCATTATAAGCTTCCAGTATTCGAGAAGGATGGTCGTTCTAGGTGGTTTAAATGACTGGATCCACCATGGGACTTAATCCCTAGAATCATCATATAGTGATTTATAACTGGATTTGAATGCAGGCCACTCAGGTTCTTTTAAAACTTGGAGATCCTTGAATGAAGACAATCTTGCAAAATAAGGACATGTTTATTTCTGTGAAACAAAGGTCTTTGTGCTTTGTTGGGCCCGGGGAGTAGAACTCTACATCAGTAGCATGTGCAATTTATATGTTCAGGTGATCAATTAAAATTTGCAGCTCTTAACAAAATATAAATGTAGAGTGCGTCTCTTGATCTTCTCCCTGATTCATATAAAACAACACAGTGTATTTTCCATCACTCCACAAGTTGAATAACTTCTTTTTAAGCTACAAAGGAGTATAATTTTAGTACAACACTTTGTTCTAAACTGTGCCTTTCTTCCTCAGCAAAAATTGGACACTGTGAGTTCACTTGATCAGTACCTAACAGAAATATGATTTCATCAATAAGTGGGAATTAAATTTGAGCCTGCTCTCTGACTTATTTGAAACCCCCGAGCTGGCTGCAGTTATTTCAAACTCACATGCTGAGTGTTTTCTCTGAAGCCCCCAAGCCATTGCTTCAGACACAAAATGCTTCCCGAGGACGCTGTCATGATAGCAAATTATTTGCTAATACAAATTCTCCTAATGTGGTGACACTGTACGTGCTTTGACAGTAACTGGCACACAGTGGGACCTCACTGGATGTTGACAGTACTGCTGATGAGAAGGATACACGCGCCTGATGTGCTGTTCTAATTATGTACTAGCAGCTTCGTTCACGATGCCTCTCTTACCAGCAGGAGGATAGACGGTTTCCCTATCAAGGCCAGTGCAGTGGACAGCTTCCTTTTTGTACCATAACTGCACATGGAGGTAGATCTGTCCTTGTAGGCCACCAAGTGAAGTCTCCTAAGGAGTTTATGAACAGTCTGTGGATAGGAAGAGGAGGGATTAGGCAACCAGACTCTCGTTCAAACTCTTAAAGCACCAAATGGAACAAAACACACCACTGGATAGAAATGTTTCTCATGGAGAACATAGGCCTTGAAGAGATGAAAATATTTAAATTCAACATAGATTTTATTTTCATCTTTTAAAGACCACTTATAAAATTAACAGTTTAAAGAGAGAAAAGTAATTTTCTGTGGGTATGCTTTCAAATGGGATACCCCCCCCCCAATATTTGTGCGTGTTTACCTTCACAGATTGTACCATGCTGTTAGCATGGGATTCTCCTACAAAGCTTAAAAGCTGAAGAGATCTCAGGCAGAATTCAAAAGCAGGTTTCCCATTGATTGCCATCCCAGTCCATCTTTCCTTCTTACTGAGCCATGAGCTGTCAGAAAGACTTTCAGACTATTTAAAACTGACCTGCTCTCAAAACCGTCACACATTCGGAACCATGAGTTCGTGCAGTTATTTCTGTATTTAAGTAACCCTAGCAAATGACGGACATCCTGGTTGGATGCCCATCAGGTCTCCAGAGTTTGAAGAACAAAGAAATGTGCCCCAAGAGGTTAGTCATTCCATTACAAAAATAAATTGTTACAGTGGTAGAGAGTTACAGAATAAAGGTAAAAATTAAGGCATTAGTAATATATTATATTATGTAAAAATATATAATATATAATATATAAAATATATAAAAATAATGGAAATAATAAAAAAGAAGTAGAAATTGAAGCCCTTCTATTTCACTTGGGTGTTCTGCAGAGAATCGTGTGGATCAATTTGAATACTTTAAAAAGAAAATCCCATATCACCAATCAAGGTTCAACTTGGAGCAAGGCACAGTGGGACTATCTATTTATTAATGGAACTGAGCAAACTCAGGCCAAGAAGCTTCTAAAGCTAAGCTTGTGGATAGATGTAGATAGATACAGACCACATCATGAAGCCAAGTTGGCTCACTGGTTAGAGGGGCATTGTATGATCTCCCACGTGGCATGATGGCTTTGCCAGAGCAGTCATGAGAGGAGGGGCGGAGCCAGCAGTGGTCTGTAAATGAGGCGTCCTCCGCAGGTGTACTCACTTCTTTGATGTCCTTCTCTGGAATCCCATGCACTCTGGCATAGAAATACAAGTGTTCTTCCACGGTCACCAGGTCGTCTAAGGCATCTTCCTGAGGGCAGTAGCCAACCAATGAGCTGTGAGAATCCACGTGTCCCAGGGATCTAAACGGAGAAAATCAGAACACATGACTTTCTAAAAAGAGGTCTTGAAGTATCGGGCTAGCGGCTTTGTTTGGGTTAAAATAGACAGCAATTTTGATAAAAGGAGGAAAATAATTTATCTGAGTCATAGTCAAGGTTTAAAAAAAAAAAAAAAAACAACCCAGTCACTTCAGCGATTCCCGCCTTAGGTCAGGAAGATTTATAACACAGTCATGAAATTAGATAAAAGTCCACTTAAATTATGCTGTACTCAATAAATAGAAGGACAGGTTTGTACCCGCTCTTGTTTCTGATCAGAATGTTTCCACTGGAAGGAATTACGTCTCCAGTCAGCATCTTGAATATAGTGGTTTTCCCTGCTCCATTCACACCAAGGAGGCCAAAACACTGAAATGGAGAGAAAGAAAGAGAGGAAAAAAAAAAAGACGTAAGCTACAGAAACACGTTGTTATTATAACATCTTCCTCCTCCCTGGGTGAGACACCCTCCCCGGAAGAATAAATCACTATAATTACTTCTGAATCCTGTACGGCTCTTCTGGCATTTGGTAAGACTTTCTCTTCTAAAACAAATGGGTATTATGGGCTCTTTTCCCTCTAAACATCTGAACATCTGCATGTAGAGAAGGTCTGCTTTACATATGCTACAGCGCCCCTTTATGTGATGTGATAAAGTACCCCTCAGGTAAGATGTGCTAACTCAAAGAAGTAATTACAGTTATAGATTTGCACATAATTTACACAAAATCAAAACTTTACTGAAAAAGCCACTGATGCAATAATTTATGTCATTGAGTGAGCCTGATGCATGCGGTCCAGCTCTGCACAGAAAACTAAGGGGAAATCGCAACAGCCAAAATCCCTTTCCCCTTCCAACGCTACCTGAATCTTTTACCTGTGAAAACCATAGGAATAAAAGTCAACGCATGCTAAGACCCTCCCTCTGAAAATGGCTGTCTTTCTGGAAGACTTTGAATAGGTCTAGGAAGGAGAGGTGCCAAAAAGCATCCTGAACAAGCTTCCAGCTGATAGTACACTCCTCCGACAATGACAGTGGCGATGGGCTCAGGACCTGCTGTGTGCTGAGGATGAACCCTCCCTAGAAATAGCAAAAATTCATATGGCAAACATACATAATACATACATATATATACACACATACAAACATATACACATAAACATACATATACCTACAAACACATACACACAAACATACATACCCCTCACAAAAAAACACACAAACACACATACATGCATACAAACATACACACACATACACACATCCATACACAAACACTCCCACCCCCACAATACACACATAAACATACACATACAATCACATACACACATAAACACATATACACAACGTATACACACACAAACACACACCCCACAAATAGACACACAAACACACACAAACACATACATACATATAAACACATACATACATACATACATACAAACACACACATACATACACAAACAACCCCTTACATACACGCACACACAAACACACATACCTACCTAGACTATGAAAATATTCAGGGCTTGGGTTTTCAATTTCTAGAAAACAAAGCCAAGCCACGCCCCCTACCTCTCCAGCAGGTATCCCCAGGCTGATGTTGTTAACAGCTATAATCTTCTTGTGGATAAGCTGGTAGGTCTTTGTGAGCCGATGGAGCTGGACCAGGTCAAACTCAGCTGCGCCGCTCTCCACTCTTAACCTCTCAGTGCGTACGTCTTCGTCTTCATCTACTGTCTCCATGACAGGCGAAGATGTAAATTTTCTGAAGAAGAGCCTGAAAACCAGATTCTGAAGTGACGTGACTCAGTCTGGACACCTCAATGCTCTCACTTCTGTGGAAATCCACTGCCTGCCTACCGTTAGGCTGTTCTTACATTCATTATGTTGTCCTGTTTAAATGATGTCAGCAGAGGTAGTCATGTTCTTCCCATAATCTCTACAATGCTGGCAAACAGTGCTTACTTTCCATGGATGACATATCTATGGATCCATTGTTCAATTTTAGAATCCTGATGTCTAAATCAGGTGCGTGTCTGAAAGCTAGCTTCTAACAGGGAGCTCAGAATCATTAGTGGAACTCCACACTTAACGAGCCCAAGATCATCTATCCCCTTATTGCTCTAACAACTGTTCTCTCTCTACTTCTTCCTTCCTCCTTCTTGTCCCCCTTTCTTCTCTTGCTCCTTTTCTTTCTCCATTTCTTCTTCTTGTTGTTGTTGTTTATTGTGGTAAACCTAAAATGAGGCATACCCTCCTAATTACATTCTTTTCTCTCCTTATATCTTCAAGGGGAGATAGATCCCAGGATCGTATTGCTAACAATTAGCAGGTCTCTCCTTTTAAATCATTAATAACAGGGACACTATTTATTCTGCACTCTATTTACAACTAATGTCTCACTGAAGATCCAGGAGATAATTTAAGCTTCTCAGCCCTGCAAAATCTCTCAGTTCCAGCCTCACCCTAGTCTTGTCCAGCAAACACCCAATCAAAAGAAAACCAAACCTTTTAAAGTTCTGCAAATCAGTTATTTCAGGTCTACCCTGAAAATCTCTGCTTCTTTTAAAAAGGGTCCAAGGATTCCAAAACATGGTGTTTTCTTTATATCTATTCTGGTCTAAAAGCCCACTCATGCAGTCAGTCTCCCAACACTGGAAATGCCTTCGAACCCTCCCTTAGTCATGGGCCATTTCCTTGACCATTTCTGTCTCCACTATAAGCTTCAGTTTTACCAGCATTTCCCAGTAACCCACACTGCTCCTGTGTCGCTGACTCTTGCGTCCCAGTCTGCACTGGTTCCACAAGAATTATACCTGCTAAGGTATCATGTGCTTGTGCTGCTCTCTGTTTGCTAACCTTCAATAGACTGCCATTGGTTTGTTCAAATAAGGTCCAAGCCAGATCTCTTTACTAAGCATTCAAGAGACCCCATAACCTTCCAGCCACACCATAAGCCAAATAGCCTGCCATTTACTACATTTATTCTATCTTCCAATCAAATAGTATAATCTTTTAATTAAGTAGTCTATAACATTTTCCTCTTTTTCTTTCTTCCTTTTATTACTACTTAATTAAAATTTTTATTTTCAATAAGTAATCCGAGTTCATATTAAAGTTAAAATGGTACTAGAAAATAGAATGTCGAAAGTAAGCCGTCTTCAAGCAACACTGACATTAAGATAATCCATTGTAAGAAGGTAAATTTCCTTTTATCTCACACAGTAATATATAATACTCATTTCTTAGCCTTTCACTTTCATTTAGTAACTATGAGAACAAATATTACATAGATATTGAACCACTATCTGTGTGTGTTTACATGTGCATGCTTAATATTTGAGTATGTATCAAACGCCTGTGCAAGTATACTTGATCATGAAAACGCTCATGCAGAAAAGGATGCTGGGTGTCTGCTCCATCACTATCTTATTCCTTTGAGAGAGAGTCTATCATTGAACCTAGGGCTTGCTTTTTTTAGTCAGATTAGATGTCCAGCAAGCCCCAGGGATCTGTCTGTCTCACAGTACCTCCAGGAATGCTGGCTGCAGTTAGTTACAGGCCTTTGCTGGGCTGTGCTGGGTTTTGCATGTCGGCGGTGAGCATCTGAAGTAAGGCTCTTAGGCTTGCACAGCCAGTTTTCTCTACTGAGTTGCATTCCTCACTCCTAGATCATTCCTTCTGATGGCTAAGTAGTGTTATATTTATGAATATGGATGTATAAATTAGGCAATCCCTAAGTAAAGATAAGCTGCTTGTTCGTTTGCTATTAGAAATGACGAGTGTGGTGACGTAACTCTATACACATGGCAGCGTGAGGTTTGTGGTGTTGTCACTAGGAACACTGCCTAGGAAGGCAGCACTAGCTAGGGGTAAATATACTCGGCGGTGCCCCTCTTCCTGTTTTTGTTGCTCTCCTTGCTTCAGCCCAGTCATCTTCTCCCAGACTCACTGTCCACGCTACCCACTCAAACTTCTTTTTCACTTCTGCACTCGAAGCCTTTATTATCTTCCTCAACTCACTGACTCTCTTTTAGGGCGACAGCTGTGCTTACTTAATTTTGTCTCTTACTCTATACCACCCACTATGTATAAGGTTTGTGGCGTTGTCATCAAGAACGCACAGAAAAACTGGACAACTATTTACTAGACTTAAACGAATGATACATTATGCAACCATGTTTTAAAAGGTTCTAAGCTAGACTTTCCAGTGTTGCCAGAGGAAAACGCCAAGATTATTGCGCATCCCTGAGTGCTCTGACGCAAACATCGCGGAGGGGAGATGCCGTTCTCATCTGCCTCACCTGAGCTTCTTTATCAGCCACTCATTGATGAGAAGTCGCAGCAAGAAAAACATGGTGCCCTGAGAAACCAAGGCCACAAACATGGCTCCTAGCTTGTCCATTTCAAAGGTCTCGCTTGGATAATCCACACCATAGGCTTTTAAGAAATCCAGGACTGCCTGTTGCTGTGAGAGTTCAATCAAACCGTAGCCAAAACAGAATTGGGGGAAGATCAGGAAAATTCGCTTGAGGGTTTCAGAAATAAGTTCTAGAGTCTGAAACAAGAGAAATAACAAAATATAGTTTTAGGATTCCGACTGATTGACGAAACATTTAAAAGTGGATGAAGACAGATGGAGACGCCCAGGCAGATTGGCAATTATTTCGCATGTATGCTGCAATCGCATATTATAGTTGCTCCACAAATGACAGTATGACAGAATTTGTCATCAAAATGCAAGTGAAAAGAATGTTTTTTCCTCAAAGTGGCCCAAGGTATCCAGCCCAATTCTGGAGGCAAAAATCACTTCTAGACCTGGCTTAGATTCAGTGGGAGAGGTCAGCCTGGTTAGAATGTTGGGGTGCAAAGCTGTATCACTGGGTTTGTGAGTGAGAGAGGGTTCAGGAAAGCTTTTGAACTTAGGGAATCTCAACCTGGGTAGGGACAGAGGTGAAATGAGATGGAAGGAGAGACAACAGATATCAAAGAGGCAGAAATGGCTCATTTTCACGTATTCACACTTGAGGCCAATGACTTCCACCTTACAATTTCCCTTCCTCCTCCCGAAGTGGCCTTGCCTATCCCTCACCTCACTTCATTTCCTCTCTATTCTTTCGCACTCCATTTCCAGGCACTGTTAAAGCTTCTCTTTCACTGATCATAATTGTTAGCTCTGAATGGCAAATGATGCTTACAATGAAGTAGATTCCAATACATGATTGAAAGGGAATTTTTTTCCCCTATGAGTGTTCAAATGAATCCTAACCCACAGCCATAATACATAATCCATTCTTGCCACCACTGCACCTTTGGGATCTATTAATGAGTAGAATGTTTAGTTGAGCAGATAGTGCCATATAATCTATCACTTTCCTCAAGACCTAGCAAAAGTCAGTATTGCTAACATTCAGTCAATGCAATAATAATGAACATTAACCTATACAGAGCTTAATTTCTTTTCAAGCTATACTTTCTCCTTTTCTAAATTTAAATCAAAAGATAGTCTTTCCTATCTAAATACAGAGTAAAGGAAATCTTCCCACATGGAGCACGTTAAGGCTTCTGGTTCATTTGCTGAACTTTAAGTAACAAATAAAAGACCTTACCGGATCATTAGGCTTTTCCTTGGAAAGGAAGTACACCACCGACAGGGAAACAATGGAATTGATGCCAAAGAACAGGTTGACACACACATAAGTGATGAAGGCCATCCCTGTTTCATGGAAGAGACCAGCCAGCAGGTACATCCAAGAAAATGTTGCATAGCTGTAGGACAGAAATACTAAAAATTAAAATTATGCCTTAGTTATTCTAGTCTACAAAACAATAAAGTAAAGCTCGGATGGGTTTCCCAGGGAACAGTAAACATGAGAGGAGAGTAGCCAAGCCCTGAAGCTAGGTCTGTATTTCATTCTTCATTTTGACAAAAGACCCTCAAAGGATGTTTTTAAAATGACAGCAAGAAGCTTCTCTTTTAAGAAACCCATACAGTTTCTCTGTCATCACAACTACAGACTCCTGCCCTGCAGGGTATGGTGTTACTCTGTCCAGGCAAGACTTTGGCTGCTCAGAAATAGGAGTTTGTATTGGACAAACCTGATCATTTAAAATTGAGGAAAGATAATGACATTGTTGTAGGTAGCTAACAAGGTCTGGCTAAAAGACAGGTGGCCTAGGTTGGGCAAAGATGAGCAACTTCGGTTTGAAATAGATCTAGCAACAGAAAGGCCATCTAGTTGTCCCAGTTTTTAAACAATTGATTCTATTCATGCCTTTGTAATAGAATCAAGTTTTACACTGGATGTCAATTACATCATGCAACCTATATTACTCTAATATAGAAACAGCAGTCTTTATGCCCTTACCCATCTGGAAAAGACAAATAAAAACAGACATAAATTTTACACGTACCTTATAAAGCCATAGATAGTAATGTACTTTGTCAATACATCTACCAACACATACTCATACTTTTCTGATCATTCTAAAATATTCATTTTATATACTTTAGATTATGTGTATAAATTGGTACAGTGCATGATACCCGGTCAGTGCCTGTTAGTGATAACAACATTAACTTGCAGAAGTGTGGCACTTACAGGCTGTGCACTAGCAAATGTTTATGCTACATTAGTCATCACTCATGGTAAATGACCCCAAGACAAGTGTAAATTAACTGATGAGACTCAGGTCCTATTGTGTCTAGGAGTGCTTAATTTTGTTCATTCTTTTTCTCGTTGCTTGATCAGCAGCTTACCCAAACAGCAGAAGTAGGAGGGATACAGCGCCTAGATTGTTTCCACTGTAGAAGGCAGGGAGCTTGAAAATTGCTATGACGCCAATTGAAAATGCTACAGGAACCAAATAGAAGACCTATAGATATAGACAAAGCAATGCTTAGCATATGGCGAGCATTTTTTTTTAAATCAATAGCCCACCTTATTTAACTCTTCAATAAGTCAACCTAGAAAAATTCTGAGGAAATGAATTTTTATTTATCTTCCTGTTGCTTGTAACATTCAGCTCATTTTACATTGATCTCACTTTAGGATTTGTCTTCTCCAATATGAGGTCAAGGCAATTTCAATCTATATAGATACACAAGAAATCCCTGGTGTTCCTGCCTCAAGGCTTAAGACTTGGGATCATTCAGTGACAGGGGTTCTGGGAGAAAGATAAGAAAGGCAGGGGTTTTTTTTTTTTGGTATTAGAGTCAGTCCTAGAAGTATTGATTTCATTTTGGATGCTGCCTCTCTCTCACATGGCTGCTTTCTGAGACTTGGTTATCAGTGTTAGGCATTCCAGGCAAAACAGCAGGGCAACAGTTCTCAAATCACAGGTTCTTGAAATCACAGGTATCTGAACAAAAACTTCAGTATTCTGTTTACAAGCAAAAATATTAGAGGCTTAAGAGTTTGCAGCAAGATGCATGCAGCGAAAGCGGAGGTGAATCTTGTGAATTGTACCGGAACCAGTAGTCCTGATAACAGGATCTCAGTACCGAGTAGACCTTCACAGAAGAATGCATTGAAGCTTCCTTAACATTTAAGCTCATGTGAAGTACAGAGCGGTCATTAGAATTCTTTTAGACTTGGCTTCTACAGCGGGCACATTTCAGACCTCACTGGATGCATTAGCAAAATGGATCTGTGGTTAATTACTCTCCAACTCTTCAAGCCAATGATCTTGACAACAACTCAGACAATCGCTGCAATCACAGGCAAACGCGTACATATTCATCTGGGCTCTTGGCCAACGCTGGTACATTTGGAGTCAAGAATGATCATCTGAACTTGGGGACCACTTTACATAACGGAGAGCGCTGTCAATGAAATACATCCCTCCTTGTCCCTGCTAATCTTCTCTAGTGTGTCATTCAGCAGGAGCTTACTTTGAATTTTTCACTATTAGTTGATTAAATTTTTATAAGCTTGATCATCTGGTACTACAGGGTAATGTTGATAAGCTTTTATTTTGCTACAATAGTGGTTCTTAGACTTCAATGTGCTTAAAAATCACCTGGGGGATCTTGTTTGAAATGCACACTTTCTACACTCCATTTCCCAAGACACAGATTTAAATAGACCTGAAGAGAGGCCCAGGAATCTGTATGCTGATGTGCACTCTAAGAATCTGATATCTCACAGATAAGGGAAAATAGGTTTCCTTTTTCCTCCAACCATCAGATGATATAAGCCCAAGTCAATTGGTTTTTCTTAATTCTCTGTCCTTGCAGTAATAATTTGAATAATTAGAGCAAATAGCTCCTGAATACAAAGCTGATAGACTTCTACTCAAATTGATCCTGTCTTGCAATGACAAAAGCTACTCACCATGTCATAGATGAAGTTTGTCACCCAGTAGCATGTTACACCGATGCCGGAAATGTGCTGTAACTGCTTGGCTTTGGTCTGATGCTCCCTGACAATGTAGGTGACAAAGCTGGCAGTGGTGACAGAGTAGCCCATCAGGATGGACAGCGCCACTAAAATATCGATTAAACTGCTGATTCTATCATGAGCAATAGGGAGAGGAAAGTACACATAAGTTTTTGGAACTCCTTCCCTTTCAGGAAGATTCATGACTAAAACCATCAACAAAGCAGTACAAGAGCTGGCTGTGACACAGATAAGGCTTCCTGCAAGGCAGCCAGATACTATCTTCGACATGACTCTTCTGTGACCCTGGAATAAATGTAGCGCTAGTGCATCTGAATTGGCTAGGGATGCGCAATAGAAAAGCCGCGGTCTCCAAGGGTTACAGAGTGCATGCAAGGGATATATAGATCTTCAGCAAAGAAACAGTACTTAAATGCTATGCAGGGAAGTCAAAATGATGAAGTACTTGTGCACTTGACTCAGAAAAGCAGAGGACTCCGTGAATCTACAGTTGACAAGCTCTACTTGGCAGCCCTTCCCACACCCTTCCAGAAACTTCCTTTCATCCCAGTCAGTGACTTATATATTACCAGCCCTCCTAGATTGACATCAGTTCAGATACCACTGTAATTTCCAATCATTGCACATCCTACAGAAGTGCAGCTATGCCAAAGGGAGGGTAGTAATGTCAAGGAAAGAGATGCGCTTACGTGGCTTGTTCCTGATCTTGCACCCCTGGATAAGGGTGGCTATACATGATGATCCCTAGAAAGAGGGGAGAGTTCTGCTGTTAGATGGTACTTAGTTAATCAGGAGTACCAAGTTTTACATGAATAATACACAATACTTTGTTTCTTACAAGATGAGCCAAAGAATAGTACTTCCAAGATTCTTAATCCCATCAAATTATCTTTTCTTAATAAAATAAACAATGTCTACTTGTGTGTAGAACATTCTGGAAAGATCTAAGAACATCTACAATAAGAAAATAAACAATGTCTACTTGTGTGTAGAACATTCTGGAAAGATCTAAGAACATCTACAATAAGAAAATAAACAATGTCTACTTGTGTGTAGAACATTCTGGAAAGATCTAAGAACATCTACAATAAGAAAATAAACAATGTCTACTTGTGTGCAGAACATTCTGGAAAGATCTAAGAACATCTACTTCTTATATAGTACATGCCATACTCTGGAGAACATTCAAATGATTGCTTCCAACTTTCTTCTGTCTGGTCACTTCTATTTGCATTTCAGCTGTACTTCAGAAATAGAATACATTTAAATAAACAACTCAAATGGTCATCAATTATATAAGTCTCTCCAAATATCCAACAGCATTCTAACCCTCCTTTCTGAGTTAATGACAAGGGTCAGGAAACATGTTCAAGTGAGAACATGGTCCTTTCTCTTTTACTATTTCTAAGTTGCTTATTGTTTAAAAGTCCTACCAGAGCAGAGACTGGGAACCTCAATGTTGCACATCCATAAAAACTCAGGAAGCCCGAGAGCTTCTTGCCGTACCCACACTTAACTACGATTCACTTAGTTCTATGGTGACCACAAGGTATTGAGTTCTCAGAGTTGGTTGAGTTCTCTGAGTTGGAAGCAAGGCTCTTCCCTCTCCTTTCCTAAAGGATCTTACTAAGCCAGAGTCAAAAGTGGACAGGCAAGTTTCCCAAAAACTGTAATGTGGAGGCAGTGTGCATACTGTCTACATAAATGAGGGAAAGAATGGTAGGAAAAGAGATGTGGGACTCCTCTGTACCTACACAGTTATAAACTGAGCAAGAACTTTTGTTCTCACTGCTTGTATAGGATATGTTAGAACATATGTTGGGACATTTCAGTGCAAGTACATATACTTAGGCAACTTAAATTTGTAGCGTTTATTAAGGTAAATATGCTACTTTAAGTTGAATTCCTCAACAATAGTGTGCTGGGTAGTTGTATGTCAACCTGACACAAGCTAAAGTCATCCGAGAAGAGGGAACCTCCATTAAGAGAATGCCTCCAGAGGACTGGGCTGGAGGCAAGTTTGTCAGGCAGTTTCTTATTAGTCAGTGACTGATGTGGGAGGACCCAATTCATGTGGGTGGGGCCAGCCCTGGGCTGGTGGTCCTGGGTTCTGTAAGAAAAGCAAGCTGGTAAGCAGCACCCCTCCATGCCCTGTACATCAGCTCTGGCCTCAAGCTTCCCGCCCTGTTTGTGTTCCTGTCCTGACTTCCTTCAGTGATGAGCAGTAATGTGAAAACGTAAGCCAAATACATCCTTCCTTCTCTGAGTTGCTTTGGTCACGGTGCTTCAGCACAGCAATTGTAACCCTAACTAAGACAAATGGCATGTTGAAGAAAATAAACAGTTAAAAACAAAGAAAACAACAGCAACAACAACAACAGCAAACCTACTTTGAACTCTGTTTTTAATCACATTGTAAGGGAATTTGCTTCTCTTATGTTCTGTGAAGATTAATAGTCTCTGTTCTGTATTCATTTATTTGTTTGTTTATTTATTTTAAAGGAGATCTCGCTGTGCTCTCTGACTCACCATGTAGACCAGGCTGGCTTAAAACTTACCATGTAGATCATCAGGCTGGCCTTAAACCTACACAGATGTGCCTGTCTTTGCCTCTCTTCTGAGTACTGGAATTAAAGGTACTGATCACCGTGTTCTTTGGCTTTTTGCTTTTTTTCTCTGGGCCCTTCATAAAACCCAGTACATTATAATGAAGACAGGAGAAGGTTTGTCTTTTCTTTGTACATTTTATTTCAAAAATCAAGAAATATTTTTTAATTAACCAACGGAATCTTTGTAAATATGGTTTTATCCACTCAGTGTAATGCTGTGGAATAGGGTACTTCCATGAGTACCTACTGAAAGATGTAGTAATGTGTCAGGACTAAAGTCCTGTCTGATAAGCCTCCCCACATCCTCTACAGCAGCCAATACCATGTCTTAAGAGCATGACTGATCAATGGGTATATTAAAGCAAATCAAATAATTTTTCAATTAGAATTTGTCCTTACATGGAACCTACATCAAAAGTAGGCATTTTCTGTGGTCGCTATAGATATGAAGCGAGACTGAGATTCTCCCTGTGGGTACAACAGAGGGTGGGAGGAGCACATAGTGGGGGCGGGGGGGGGAATTTGCCAGAGAAAACATGCAAACCAATGTTCTTTGAAAAGAACCCTGATTTTCCACAAGAAGTTAACCACTAGAGGGAACCACATGAATGTAACAGATACTGACATTGCCAATGAAAGCTAATTAAAATATTTTATGAGCACATTAAGCTTCAGAGAAAATGAATTTTACAGCTAAAGAAAAACCCCAGTTCACCTGGAGTCCTGCAAAGATGTCTTTAAACACTCGGAGGATCGTGAGGAAGTGGTGGTGAGGGGAGAATAGGTTGAACCTTACAGACAGGTTAGGTTCTCTTGCCACGGGAGAACCCACTCATGAATTCCAAAACATTATGCATGTTTAAGAGTGACATAGATTTCTTCTTTGAAAAGAATAAAATATCTCACAGAGAGGGCAGAATGTTGCCACTTTTTTGTAAGTTTGAATAAACAAATTAATAAGGAATGAAAGACATACTTTCCTTAATTTATGTAAAACTTTACGTTTTATTTTTAGATTGAAAAGTAAATTTCATTTCAGGCCCAGCATACGTTTTATGCTGCCAGACTCTTTTATCCTCTGTACCTTAAAACACAGCGGTAAGGCCCTCCACACGCCTGCGGGGGGCGAGAGCGGTCCCGTCACATTAATCTCAGTAATGAGGACTAATTGTAGAGGAAACCAGGACACAGGTTTCCAGAAGCCAACCCTGTAGACGAGGTCGCACCCTCCTGTTCTCTGTATCTTCGCTACATCGCCCTGGCTGTTTCTATAGCTTCTGTGCTTTCATTGTCTGTCACAACAATGCGTGTTTTTGCTCTGAATAAAACACCGCACAGAAGGCTTTCCAACACCATTTCAATCCAGGTTAGACTCGCCTGGCTTTAGTCACCGTTTCACCTAATTTACCACTTTTGACTTTGTCCTTTATTAATGTGCTATACCTGAGGACTATCCATCTTGTTATTTTTCTTTAAAGCTCCTCCTGCTAGGAAAAAAAAATGCCGAAACAGTTGGATGAAACCACTGTTTCCTCTGAGGAGGACTCTGCTGCTAGAGTGAGTGTCTGACACTGCAGTGACATAAGCAGACTCTGGAATGCATGGAGGTGGGGTGATGGAAGGAAAGGGGGAGGGGCAGCTTTCATAAAAGATAGTTTGTATCATTTATCCTTCCTAATAGGCTGTTTATGAGGCTGGGTCCTGGCCAGAAAATGTATTATTTCATTTTTTCTCCCTCCTTATTATTATTTTTTTTAGGATCATATGGAAAAATAATTTGAGCAAAGCTCAAGGAGATGAAATGGTCTGATGAACAGTAATTGAGTTAGAAAAAAATAAATCAACTTCCTTTAAATCCCAGTCCTATTTAAAAATGATGTGGAGGGTTGTGGGGAAATGAAACGGGAGTAGATCTGCCTGAGTCTGGAGAAACAGCTTGGAGCATTAGCAAAAGGACAGGTAGGACTCAGAGAGCCCAGAGTTCAAATCCCACTTTAGCACCTCAGTGAAAGTGTGGGGGCAAACAGTAATGTTAACCCAAAATGAAAGTATGTTTTTGCATACTTCGATAACATATATGTGTCATATATGGTAGCACTTTGGGTGCAGTGTAGACCTTTGTGTTTTAAAAGCTTTGTCTTCATAACTCAGTATGGTGGTGCACAACTTTAAGGCCAGCACTCGAGAGGCAAAGGCAAGTGGATCCCTGTTAATTTCAGGCCAGTCAGGGCTACCCGGTAAGAACTGAATACTTTTCATAACATTTTTTTTGTCTGCATATATAGATCTGTGAACATATACTTATGAATATTAATTTATTAGCCAACTTTTGTCTGCAGACAAATAAATAGCTCTGAAATATTTTCCACAAGACACCACCGCTACTAGCTGTGAGAACAGAGGGGTGTTATTATCCTGATTTGATAAATGAGGAGATTAAATTAATCTGAAGTTAAGGGTGTCATCTGGAATGTTCCATCTGGAAAGAGTTACAATTTCCAAATGCTTTCTGAAGATCCCTGATTTAGATGCTGTGAAACACCCTTAACAGGGAAGCAGATACGGGGAGCGCGTTTACATGGAAGGCTGTAGAAAGAGTTTATAATTAGAGATAGCTCGGCACAGTGACCCTACCGTGTCGGGCAGCATCGTACTCCGACATGTTAACTCTCAGGAGGAAGTTGTTGAGGCTGTTGAGGTAAGCCGGGAGGGAATGGTAGCCTTCTGGATCATACCACACCTGCCAAATTTCCAAAGGAGACAAGATCAGGATTGTATTCAAGTAAAATAGGGCTTTTAGAACATCTGACAGGATACTTCATTTTAAAGGAAAGCCTCGATTTGCTAGTGACTCATTCCACCTCGGAAGCTAATAAGATACACCTGGAGTGTTGATCGTACATGGATCTGTGGGTTTTCGGTTTACAGGTGGGTAGAGATTAGGGAGTCTGCTATTCTGAGTAACGGAATGCCTAACAGCTGACTGAGCAGCCGCTCTAGATGCTTCTACGGGCAAAACCTGAAATGAACAGGAGAAGCCATTGTTATCTCCGCAGTGGACACATAGTGATTCTGAGAGGAAAGTGAAGCCTCTTAACAGCAGTGATAAAAAATGGATAGTAAGGGAATGTCAGGGGGGTTGGGAAGGGGGGGGTGGGTGGGGAGGGGAACACCCTTACAGAAGGGGAGGGGGAGGGGTTAGGGGGCTGATGAACAGGAAACTGGGAAAGGGAATAACATTTGAAATGTAAATAAGAAATACCCAATTTAAAAAAAAAAGAGGAAAAAAATGGATAGCAGCAGAGTAGAGAAAGTAATTTTAACAATATGCAAGCCTTGGGTCCTTACCAACAAAATTGCTGGTTTTACCTCCCCCCTCCCCACACTTGCTGTTCCTAGTTATATATAGCCCTCAGGATGTGAGTTCCTTTACCCTCTACATCAAAAGCAAGGCGTTTAAGATACTAGCATGCTTTTTACATGGTGTTAATTTAAAAATTGGACTCTGGTTTAGAGAGGGATAATTTCATATTAGAAAGTCCCTTGAGTTTGAAAGGAAATTTACTCTGTGTGGGGAAGGGGACACCAAAATCTCCAGGATTGTTATTTCCCACACAGCTCTGTGACCATCTGGGTTCCACAGTGTCTATGGAGTAGGGACGTTGTGGGAATGGAATTAATTTTTTTTTTCCTAAAAGGTGAAACTGCTGCTTGGCATAGAACAATCCTGGACTAAATGATATTAATCTCTCTGCTTTCACCTCGATTCTGTGTCTCTCACTACCCAGAGAGAAATGTTCACAGGATATGGAAATTGTCTGTGACGGAAAATAAGCAAACAACTAAACTCCTTATAACCGCTGTTTATCATCTGGGCAGTCATCTGTGTCTGACTCGGTGGCTGGCTTGCCGCTCTTTGGAAGAAATAAACAGTGGGCTTATTTATCCCTGTTAGATTTGTTGCTACTCCAGTTTTGGTGAGAAGCAAGGCATTAGCACACATTCCCATTCTCTAAGAGGCTGCGATATAAACATGAAGGAAATGCAGGGAAAATAAAGGCGTTTCGAGACAAAAGCAATCGTCAGGATCGCGCGCATTAATCCACCGCACACAAAAACAGTCACTTGACGGCGAGCCCCGTACTGATCCAGTTCATAGCGCCGCCCCTTTCCTTGACTCTGTGATTGAGTTTCCCCTACTCTTTATGTTTACAGAGGAGTGGACACGGTCCAGTGCTACTGCCTACATCTCGCTTTGCTTATCAGTGGTGCACGGGAGGAGATTATTTCCACTGCTGAAAGTTCTATGAATGAATGAATGAATGAATGAATGAATGAGCGAATGAGTGAGTGAATGTGTGAATGAGTGGGCAGATGAATGAATGAATACTTGTGATATACAGATTATTTCCACGGCTGAAAGTTCTATGAATGAAAGAGTGGATGGATGGATGGATGGATGGATGGATGGATGGATGGATGGATGGATGGATGGATGGAGTGAGTGAGTGAATGAATATGACCATAAGTTCTTATTCTACTTCAGATGGGTGTTTAGAGCTACATTTTTGATTACTGGGAAAAGCACCATTGGGAACAGTTTCTACGTTCTTGCTCTCGTGTATACATGCCTCCTTAGAGTACATATCTGTATCATGCAGAATTGACTTTACATGTTTTACGATGTTTAATATGTTTCCTGTTTCTCACATGAAAGTGTTTACATATACAAATCCCATATCCCCATTTATATGACCTCCCAGAAGAAAGTCCCAAATTTACCTTAGCAAGAGTTCTATTGACGGGGACAGCTGTCACATCAAAACGAAGGTCGTTAGTCAATTTCATCCCAAAACTCCAACCTCCATATCTACATAGAGCAACAAAATTTTTATTTGTTTTACTGGGTAAAATCTCCCTAAGTTGATCAAAAATATTTAAGTAGGAACTTTTTTTTCTTTTCTACCCAGAATACAAAACGAAATAAATACAACAAATACATTCAGAACTAGATAAATATGTGATATTTTTCTATTGATCCTTTTTTATCATATTTTAACTCAAGTGTATATCTTTCCTAAGGCAAGAGTCTCGTGAACAAATCCATTGTCTGGGATGGTGGCTCTCACCTGTGATCTGAACACTCAGGAAACTGAGGGAGGAGAGCGGCTGTGAGCTCTGAGTTGGCCTGATCTACAACTTACATTCCCGCCTAGGTAACAATTTTACAGTCACACTACATTAAACAGTTACATATATGCAGTGAGCATTCTGAAAAGGAATGCTATAATCTAAGCTTTTCCTCTTTCTATCTCAAAACTCAACATTATAATGCTTAAATCTTTTTTCAGGTAATTGATACCAGAGTGATCTAATTTATTATCTTTTTTTTTTCAAATTACTTAATTTTCCTTGAAAATGATTTTTCCCTAGATTTATAGATTTTTTGATCGGTCCTCCTTTTTTTTTTTTTTTATTTCCCTCTAAGATCCCTGAATGTGAGTTTGACATGTCAATTTATGGTCTTCTTAAAAAATTGACTTTAAAATTCAAGTAATAATTCCCAGAATAGACTAACTTAGATATTCGCCAAATTAGATCCAACTTAAATAACAGGACAGTGCAATTTATACTACAATAACCTCATCATGGATGAGATGGTGTAGAGATATAATTAATATGTAAATGATACCATTGCTCTTTTTAAATGTGGATAGTTTAGACTAGTTTTTCATAAGAAATTCCTTTCTCTTATAATAAATTTACTTTACCATAAATTATTTGACTATATGAAAAACCTGATATCCTTGAATATAGAAAACGTTTGTTTCTATGTAAACCCATGTTTATGGAAATTTTTGTATATCTGTAATTAGAAATTTCAAGAGAGAAAAATACCAAAATATTAACAGTGACTACATATGAGTAGAAAACATGTTTTTTCTTCTTTTAGCTTATCTGTAACAATAATAGCGCACAGTGAATGTGAAGAATTTTATACACTGAGAAATGAAGGAGAGGTGGAAGGGAGAGAAGAGTTATGACCATAAGTTCATAGGCTTTATGTCCTAGCAAATGTCCTGGGGGACATTTGACAAACGGCTTCACATGGCCTTGCCACACACAGGACATTTTGTCCACTCACAGACACAATCTGCATTGTAACTCAGACCAACTGTCATAAAAAAAAAAAAAAAAGTCATGCTTTCAAACTCTAAGTAAATTCAATCCAGTCAAAAATTTTGTCTATTGCTCTGAAAAAAAAAAAAGTACAAATTCAACAATACATTTAAAGACCTTAAAACGCTAGTGATTTTTAGTTTGCTCAAATGAATCTTAATTTAGAATCATTAAATTTCTATACATAAAACTATGTACAGAAAGCACAGCACTAAAACATCTGTGCTGCTATATCAATGATCAGATCAATCATCAATCAGTCAAATCAAAGCAATGATCAATTTCCCTAGATAAATAATTGGCAACCCTTACTTGTGCTGTTTTGGAAATCAATTAAGAAATGTTACAAACAGAAGTTTTACCTTTTCTGTACAAAATGATTTGCAGTTGATATCAAATAATTTTCCATGTGTTTTCCAGTGAGGTTATAAATAACTTGGGAAGAGTAAGTTCTTCTATGAGGAGGGGAATAATTAAATTTAGGGCATTCCTGGAAAATAAAATTATCAAATTAAGTTCTTCTTGCCTGTCCTGTGGAAGTTAAATAGACAAGGTCAGTGTCTCCCGATTTATCCATCACTGTACGGGCTGAGGTGTGATCAAACTGCCTTTTGATTCACAAGAACTCTGGGAAAGAAGACAACTTGCCTATTTGCCAAGAAATTAGAACAATTGTCACTTAGGTCGAGCAACTACATGCGCTTAGGACTCACCCGAGCTAAACAGAGCACAGGTTCACAAATACACCATCTTTCATTGTTCTGACGAGGTAAGCTCTTTTGGGGGGAATATTTAGAAATTTAGGAAACAGAAACATTTCAAATACTTTAAGAATTCACAGGGAATCAAAAAGGGATCTGCCTCCAATTAAAAACAATGTTATGAGAGAAAACTCATCAAAACCACAGCAGTGGATTGAACACATTGGTTCTCACTGCCTAACCTAGGAGTTGTGTGATTGTTTAGTAATTATTGGTGTACATATAGATTTTAACGTGTTACTTACGTGTGTTTGTATATTTATTATTTAAGAACTAATTTTAGGCTTACAGAAAAGTAACACATACAGGAATGAGAGTCTTCGTGTCTGCCTGAATGGCTAGGAACATCTCCACAGACAGCTTATGTTTCTAGTTGCTTATTTATTATTTGGGATTTTAAGGCAGGGGCTCTAGTTCAGGCTGGCCTCAAGCTTACTACGTGGCTGAGGATTCCACTGAGCTTCCAATTCTCTTGCTCGCACCTCCCGAGGACAAAGATTTCAGATGTGTGCACTCCGCCCAACTCCGGAGGTTCAAGTTCACACACTTATTTTTTACACTCAGCCAGAGTAAAAACCTTTAGCTCTCCTTTGGGTCCTGAAACTCATTGCTATGATATCTAGTCTGGAGAGATGCACCTCTTCCTTCCAGAGCTCACTCACAGCCAGCCCCAGAGCCAGGGGCTCAGGGCACACATGGGCTGTATCAAGTTGCAGACTTCTCTGAAATGCCGAGAGTGAATTTCACTGACCGCACAGCCGCATCTACCCTAAAGATCACATTTCTGAATGGCCTTGGCTTCCCGATTAGTCAGAAGTTGTCTCCAAGTAACCAGTATAGCTCTGAAGGTTTTTTTTTTTAAATTGCATTGCATTATACGTATAAAAACCCACATGTATTATAAAGGCACTGCTTGATGAATTTTGACAAACTGGACACACCCATGTAATTAGTAAGTAGGAAGGCGACAGAAGCCCATCAGTTCAAAGCCTTCTCACACTCCCTGCAAATTGCTACCACCCCCAAAAGACCATAGCTTTTTGTTTTAGCCATTTATTTATGTAACTAGCACACAAAATCATGAAGGTTGTTGTTGTTATTGTTGTTAATTTAGACGAAAGAGTAAAAACTCTAAATGGTAGGTTAGACTAACATTTAAAAATTGAAAAAGATCTCTCTTATTTTTTTGGACCCTAGTTCTTATAGTTAATAACTACCTTGCACAGGAACTCCAAAATGGACTGTGCTCACTGGAAGGGTTTTTATTGTAAAATATTGTACTGTGACCAGAGTACAACACTATGACACCTGAAGAAAGCCTTGCTAGACTCTTCCTGCATGAGAGAAGAGGTTTGGTGCTCCTTAGAAACCAATAGTGTCTTTTCTTCAATAAAAAATTTATTTAAAAACTTTGAAAGCATCTCCTCTAGGATGCTTGCTTTGATACATGAAATGTATGTGATACATGTGTATCGACTCAAATGGAAGTCTTGAACCTGCCTAGTTAGCTTCGCTATACAAAGAGTTTAGGGAGTTGATAGCTTAGAAAAAGAAAATCTGTATGCATGAAATAAAGATAAAGTAATTATGGGATAAATTTTAATATTTTCAGGAAATTAATGTTGATGCTAAACTTTTTCAGGTGTTGCTTGGGGATGCATGGAATTCCTTTCTAGACTTACAGGCGACCGGCTTCCCAGTTAACTGCCTGGCAGCGTGTTCACTACATTTTCAAATACGACAGTGACGGTCACTTTTTGTGACACTGTGAAACTGAGCTTTCCAGCTAGAACAGAATTGGTTCCACAAAGACCATCTTCTACCTCTGGAAATGTGTCCTGGTTCAGATTTAAAACAGTGACCTGGAGTTCAAAGTCAATATTTTTTGAGCGCCCAGGCCCATATCTTTTGAGCTACTAGGTTCCATAAAATGAAATTATACTGACTCTTTGGTAACCTGGATAGATCTTTCAAGTTTTGCTATTTATTCTCTCCTCTTTTTTTTTTCTTCTACTGAAATGGAATTCTCTTTTACCTGGACATTGTCTGAACAGGAGCAAACACCAAAGTTGTCGATAGCTTCTCCACTTGTGTTCCACTTTCCCAGATCGTCTTTTTTTAAACACTGCCTGTAAAGAGAAAGGATGCTGAAGTGAGGTGTGTGTATACTGAAGTGCGGTGTGTGTATACTGAAGTGAGGTGTGTGTATACTGAAGTGAGGTGTGTGTAGAAGTGAGGTGTGTGTATACATGCGTGTGCATGCTTGTGAGAGAGCGTATAAATAAGTAGTTAGTGTTAAATTTAGGTGTGTAGGCCCAGGTATGAGATTGCGTAAGCCGACTGTGCGATGCACTAGTGCTTTTGATTGGCATTTCGTGGGGGTGGGAATTGCAGGGCAGCATCAGTTGACTAAGAAAAGTTGAGTCAAAGCTCAGTGAATTTTCTCACTGTGGCAAGATGAGGCTGGGTGCTTTCTTTGTTCATTTTCATTCTTCTCAGCATCTCAGCAGATAATACACTAGGACCAGGTTAATACATGCTATGTACTATCTAGGAACTTTAAATAAGCTATGATATATATATATATGCATACGTATATGTGTATATGTATTTTTTACATATATCAGAGAAGAATCAGAATTCTTCGGTCTCATCATACGATCTAGACTTCCGTAGACATATACATTAGTCAGTAAAGAGATTAATGAGGCTGGAGATGGCTCGGTGGTTAAGAGAACTTGCTGCTCTTGCAGATGACCTGAATTTGGTCCCCAGCATCCACATTGGTGGCTCATAACCACTTGTAACTCCAGTTCCAAGGGATCCAATACTCTCTTTGGCCTCTGTAGACACAAGGTGTGCATGTGGTGCACATACAAGCAGGCACTCATACATACACATAAAGTAGAAATAAGCAAATCTTTAAAAACAATAAAATGGGATTAGCAATATGACCTAATATTGTGATTGTAAAATATAACAATACAAGAGGTGAGCAAATGTAAGGAATCTAATGTTTATTATTATGGTATAGTACTGCCGAGGAAATAAAACGAAAGATACCAACTTTCTATCACGATATTATCTCTTTCCAGGAAAATCACACACATATACCTTATGTATTCCTACACACGCTCATGCAAACTAGAATTCTGGCAAGAAGAAAGGAGAAGAACTTACGAGTCACTAGTATTCAAACACACGTTGTCAATACCAGGGAAATTCCATAGAGCCGAGACCAGGGCATTAGTGCTTGGATCAAAATTCCTGCAACATCAAGTGACAGGGACTCATCAGTAAACACATGTTCACTAACAACCCTAAGATATGAGTTATGCTATCTCCAAGACTGCTTTTCCATTTCTTCCCTCTGGTCCTACTTCTCTGCCTCTACCAGTCTCCTCCCTTTCTCCACGCCTACACATATGCTGGATATGAACAGTGGTCCTGAGGTACCCACCCTATAGGTATAAACACCCACCTTATAGGTGTAAACACCCACCTTATAGGTGTCCAAAAACCTATGAAAGATACAGGCTTTGCTGCCCCAATGTTCTGCTATGACATGCATGTCGCCATCACATGTGGTTTAAGTCTGTTCATTAAGAGTAAACATCCCCTTGACTTTATTTGTAGATGTATATAAATCCTCTTAAGTTACTTGGTAGGCACAGAAGCAGCCCATTTCTTTAGCAGAATTAAGTGGTGCAGCTCCCAAATTATTTGTTTTTCTCCACAGACCCTGAAATCATTGTGGAAACGATCTTGTCAGAAAGTAACTCACGCGTAGAAGGCTGTCTGTTCGGAGTTGCCGTAAATGGACGGAGAGATCAAGAGCTCGGGATAGCTGTTGCTGGAGTCTCTCAGTGTGCCCAGGCCCATGGCGGTGGCTACAAAGACGATGGGAAGAACGACCTGAGCGATGAGACCTTTCCAGTTCCTGCGAGTGTGGTGGAACCTCTTGATGAGAATAGCCATTATCTTCTTCAGCAACAGTCCAAAGCCATCCAGCCTCTCGCTTCTCGTCAGGACTTTGTCTGAGTAAGGACAAGAGATTTAATGCAGTTCCAGGAAACCTCTGTAAATCAAGTCATAATACGACTTCATGAACTGCAGGTGAATGATATCATGTTGCATGGATGGGAGAAGCTTCTGTATTCTCTATTCAGACTGAAGCCTCTGCAATCCATTTCTAATATTGCCCTAAGTAGGGGACCCCCAATACGGGCCTCGTATATAGCTGAACTTAAGAGTGTTACGAAAATTGTGATTCACTACCATCAGTTACAATACATATGTATAGTAAGTTTGCTGGGACAAATTAAAGATTCTGAATTTTGTAAATGAGCCCTGTTCCCTACTCCGATGTCTCAATGCAGATCCAATATATAATTACTAATTTTGATTAAATAGGAAATAGTCTCATCAAGATTGAATTCAAATAATATAAATAAAATATTGGCCTAGTGTAAGAACTGGTTCTTAGCACAGGCTATGAGTTTTGATATTTCAATTTCTGATATGAAATACACTGAACTCACGGGACACGTAGGAAAAGGAAAGCTTCTCCAAGATATAATTCTGATTCAACCACATATTCATACACTGTTTTTAGAAATTAGAAATGATTATGGCCTGGCAGCAATGGGGGGAGGGGGGAGGGGAACACCCATCAGGAAGGGGAGGGGGGAGGGGGATGTTTGCCCGGAAACCGGGAAAGGGAATAACACTCAAAATGTATATAAAAAATATTCAAGTTAATAAAAAAAAAAAAGTACAAGAAATAAAAAAAAAAAGACTCCACATTCAGTTTCTATAAAGAAACCATTGAAAACTTGTCTACTATGCACCCCCACTCTGAAATGCTCTCCAAGGCTTAAGAAAGTTTCCATTGCTTTGAGGCCCATGGAAGACACGGTGGCCATTGCCGCTCAGTGGAGTTCTAAAGGCTAACCATTTCAGCAGCTTCCCCCCAAAGTAGCTTCAAATACAGCATTCTCATCAGAGACTCAGCACAAGACATTTTTACATGTTATAGGACAATGGTATCTGTCAACTCTGTGTGCGTTTAAAATTCTCCATCATAAATCATGCAGCTCAAAAATCATGATCTCCATTTAGCTGATAAGGGAAAAAAATACAGAGCTGCTTAATTTAAAATGAATTCCAATTAAACAGAGAGAACATGTTTAAATGCAAACTCATATCTCTGCAATGGGGAATTGTACAAGGAGCTGAATATTTTGAGTTAATTAGTATGCTTTTCTGTTCCTTGAGAAATTACATGCGGATGACTTACAGGTGTATCAAAATGGAGCAAATGGGCTGCCTCAAAGATAATGTCAATGAGGGGAATATTCTAAATGAAGAATAATTTCAAATCATGGGGAAAAGGCAGAGGCAAATACATAGAAGCAGATGACCACTTTCCAATCAAAGCCCCCAATTCCTCAGATTCCAGAGTTTTATCCCCCAACAGTTGATAAACAAGAAATACGACAGAGGACAGATGAGACTCTACACAATGAGAATTACACAAACATCAGAGATGATCTTTGCTGAGTTTTCGAGACAGGCAAATGTTTAATTAAAAGTTCTGTTCCTAGAGATGTTCCTAAAGTTCTGTTTAAGCAAACGTTTGAAATGACTGCTCCATAATTCATATATCATTTTACTACATGTTTCCTTAAGTAAATTATGTTTCCAGAGTATAAATTAACTGTCAGAAGGAGACCAGGTGACCATAGAAGCTGTTTTTAAAAGAACTTAAGCCCTAATGTTATACCAAAAATGTGATTTTTTCAGACATATCCTGTGTGAAGAGTTGAAGGTGAAGCATTTTAATACAGTGTCTTCAGATCTAACTTAATCAAATCATAGACACTACCCCGAACAAAGCAATTTTTGCCCCTCGAGTGAATCATAGTTGGGGAAGCTAAGGGCTCACCTCACCTTTCCCAGTGAGGGATAATTTAAAAACAACACAACTTATTGTTTTATGCTTTTGCTCCCACATATATACACCTAGTGTTATTAGCGTACTCTTGACCAGATAACTGTGTCCGCCCCTGCCCAGCCCTGATTGCAGGAAGAATTGTAACTTGTGAAGCACACCTCTGAAATCACAGAAAGTTACTTCCAGAGAAGCATTTCTGATGAACAGAGAGAGCCTCCCTCCCCATCACCTGTCAAAGGTATTCCCCAGGTTTACCTCGCTTTCACAGCCATCTCCCTTTTGAAAGTGAGAATTTGATCTTCTGTAATGAATATTCTGTGTGTTGAAGGATGCTTGTGTGTATTGGGAGTGTTAATTTAAAGAGAAACTTTAAAGTTGAATTTCACAAAAGGAGTAAAAATCTGCACCTATTTTCCCCAATTATGTCGTCTACGAAAATTAAGCAAACTCTGTGCATTAGGTCTGTACCGTCTCTGTCAGTGAAGTTGCTGCTGCTCACAGACAAGTCATCCGGAGTTGAGGTGCCATTGGCACTGGGGTTCCCAACCTTCCTCTGTGTCAAGTGCTCCAGACTCATATTGCCACATTTTTGTGAATCTTTCGTCAAGTTCAGAAAGACCTAGAAAGAGAGGCCAGATCACTTCATTAACATAAAAGATAGGCATCTCTTGGACCAGACCTTGGTCTTGATTCTGAGTTATTATCACACTTATTAGGACAACTGTTTCCAACTGACATTAAGAGAATATGCTTTATGTATAAAAGATGGTCATTCTTACGTTTTGGATGAGAAATGTTGAAAAAATACTTTCTTTTTAGAAATCAACCTTCTGTTAGAGTGGTACTGAGAATTGCAAGTGATTCTGTGATATACTTACTTAAAAAAACACATTTCCCTTCAATTAGAAAAACACCTGCACATATTTTTCTAAGGGCAGAGAAAGTCATATGAGCACCAATACATGAAGTAGCGAGGTGGGGTGGGGATAGGGAGAGAGCTCACTCAGTATAGTATCGTGAGGACTGGAGGTCCAATCCTAGAACCCACATACAAAAGTTGGATTCATAGTGTGCACTTGTAACTTCAGCACTGGGAGGGTGAGCATAGGCAGAACCTTGGTATTCACTGGCCAACCAGTTAGACTTTGGTCCAAGCCAATGAGCAACATTGTTTCCCAAAGTAAAGCCCTAGAGAAATAACCCTACAGTGTTGTCCCATGACTACTTCAGGCATGTGGACAAAAGTGCATGTGAACTCCTGCATCCACATGCAGCTCCGCACAGACACAATCATGGACATACACAGGAATGTGATATGGACAAAGTCCAGAAGCACAGCACTTCCCTATGTTCACAGTGCTGGGGTCAATTTCCAGCACTCTAAATTAAATAAATACATAAATGAATGAATAAATAAATAAATAAATAACAATGGATGATAGATAGATAGATAGATAGACAGATAGATAGATAGACAGACAGACAGACAGACAGACAGACAGACAGACAGACAGACAGACAGATAGATAGATAGATAGATAGATAGATAGATAGATAGATAGATAGATAGATAGATAGATGGGATAAGCAGTAAGGAGATGTCCCTCTACCTCTTCGACAGTGGTATCTGAAATGCCATAGCAGCCGATGTTGAGTTTACCCATGCCCTTGTCCAGTGCTCTCAGGAGTGACAGGTAAGCCCCTGAGACCTTGGTGCTGAATGGAGGTAGCACATATACAAGCTCTCCCCCAATGTCCTCCTTGAGGTAGGCTTCAGGGAGGTGTGACTGGATCATTGCTGTCACAGCCACTGTGTCACAGATGGCATTCGTGTCTAGGTTTGGGCTCTGTGGACAAAAAGAAAAGTTGTGTCAGCGCTCCTGAGTCAGACCACATGCCATCCCTCCAGCCATCCCATGTCCTACACAGAGACTGACGAGCCACATCCCTCCCAACTGTATTCTTCCACCCCCACCCACCTTCCTCTCTCATGCTTTAATGCAGCAGCAGTTTTGAGTCTCTATGGCTATGGCACAGGATGCCATGCTGTGGTGCGTGTGCCCCTCAAGGTCTCTACACCCAGGCAGTCAACACTCCCTATTCTCTCCCCAGCTCCAGCCCATGGTTTAACTGACACTTCTTTTCTCGCTCCTGGCTTATTTTTGTCTACATTTATAGAAATAAATATTCTATGTAATTTATCATCGACTAATTGATAGTGTGTTAAATAATTTACATATTGAGCATAACATCTGAAATTTCACATTTCATCAAGCCCAAAGTTCATGCAGCTGGAACATGGAGTTTATATTATGAGTTCGTTGATGCAGCCTGGGTGCCTAAAATAATGATTGGGTACATCATTCACCACAATATCCTTTAATATATGAATTTCTAAACATAATGATAAATTATGGTTATTTTGTTTTGGAAGCTCAAGGATAATTTTGTTAGGGTTTAAAAGAAAATATAGTATAGATTAGGAGAAAAAGCCATGCCTTTTCAGTTAACCAACGGGGTAGAAGTAGACAGCTTATTAAGGAAGAAAACTTTATTTAGATGACTCCTAATGACTTACTGCCATGCCCATAGAGGAGGGCATGCCACAAGTCTCATCTGAGAAGCATCTCGAGGCAGATGATAGTTAACACAGATACCGTCACTTGATCAATGTGCAGAGATTAAGAAACTATGGCGTGTTCAGCCGGAAGTAGAATATTCATAGCATACCCTTCTCAAAACAGCTCATGGGATTTCAAGGAAGAGGGAGCAGAAAGATCGTAAGAGCCAGCACTAACGGATGACTTCAAGGGCAGTTGCACATATGGACTCACAGTGGTAGGGACAGTATCCATAAGACCTACTCTAGATCCAGCCAGGCACAATGGCAACATGGGGTTGGGGGGATGGGCACAGCATCCCATCACTGTCTGGGAAGAGCAAATTCTACTTGCTGTTGGGAGAGGGAGAGTCGGTTTTGTTTAACAAGGTGACCACTATCAGGTTGACCTCAGTCATGGCAGGTCCCTGCCCTTGAAGGTAGTTGGGCAACACAAACTGGACTTGACTAGGGTTGCTGAGGAGAAGGGGAAACTAAACTAAAGTTGTATGGGTAGGAAGGGGAGAGATGGACAGAGGGAGTATGGGAGTAGTCTGGGAGTGAATGTGATCAAGCTACGAGGTGTGAAATTTCCCAAAATTAATACAAATGTTATTCATGGAAATAGGAAAAGGCACTTGTAAGAGTGGAAGCAGGTGAGAGATCTAACATAAGAGCCCCGCCCTAAGCCTGAATTACTGTGTATATTTTGGGAATCATGCCAAGATAACTTAGATATAGAGTCATTCAGAAGAGTCACATCTGAGTCACAGTTTCAACTACACAGTTTAACACTTGCCATCACAAAGCGAAGACATGACCTCTTATGTGCCCTTCCTTTGCTTTCTCTAAGCCAGAGAATCTAAATTTCTCTACAGAGGCTGAAGTGGTACAGAAACAAACAAACAAACAAAATGCTGGCAGTCCATCAGTAAACTATAGAAGGACACCATTTTGTACAGTGCCCACCACATGGGAAATTACCGGAAGCTTAGGAAAATTTGGAGGTCAAACGCAGAACTACTACACCAGACACCCTTAGGAAGGGAGCAGAAATCTGGGGTTTTAACCAACCCACTTGCTGAGATTTGAGAACCACATAAGGTTGCATACTGATGAGTCTTGGCAATGAGTTAAGTTGGAGAGAATCTGTCTTCACTTTATAGAAGCGCTTAACTCATGACCCCATGATGCAGTGCGCTTTCTCATACAAACCTTCTTCTTGGTGAGTGTGAGGTGGTAGCCGTCTCCGAAAGCTTCCTTGAGGTAAAATGGTGAACCACAGCACCGGAGCCCACCCTGTTCCAGGAAGGCAATGCGGTCACTCAGCACTTCAGCCTCGTCCAAATGGTGTGTCGACAGAATGATTGTTCTTGCTTAAAGATACAGTCGAGAACAACGCAGAATGAAAAATGAGGATACAAGGCCCCCATAGAACAGAATTAGCAAGAGTAAATCCTGGGATTTCTGAGGACAGAGTGGCGTTAATTGAGGTGAGTGAACCTCTGTAACAATCAAAGGAAAACTCAGAAGGCTGCCATTAAATATATAGGAGGGGGTCTTATATGTAATTTAGCAGCAAGCAAGTGCTTATTAAGCTTCATAGCTAATGCCCTTCATTTTCTGTGGGCATCAGCTACTTTTTCTCATTTGTCAGAGTTTTACCTCCGTTGTTTCAGTGTGCTCTCTCTCCCTCTCCCCCTTTTCCCCCTGCTCTCGCTCTTGCTCTCCCTCCTTCCTTTATGATAAAAATGGTAATTTAAAAGACTTTTTGAATATTCCTCTCTGCACTCCAGAGAGAATAATCCACTCCAGTCTGATTACTTCTCTGAATCACATCCTGTTAGCACTTATTCCGTGTGTTTTCAGTTTATTTTCATTTGTGTACATTTGGTATCTCTAATTAGATTCCATGCTTCTGTAGGCAGACTCCTCTAGTCTCCCAATAAACCTCGATAAGTTTAACTCACAGTAGTCCTGGCTATGTATTAACGAATTGACCCAGAAATCTCACCAAGAAATCTTAAGAAAAAAAGATCTCACCTCAGATATTTAGAGGGTGTTATACACAGAAAAGCTTCAACTTGATTTTGGGGAGCCCTACAGGTAGAGTTATGACTGTCCTATGGAGAAGTTATGAAAATTATACATACCAGTTTTGTTCTTGGATATGACATCCCATATACTTCGGCGAGAACATGGATCAACCCCAGTGGATGGTTCATCCAGAATCACGACCCTTGATCCACCGATGAGGGCAATGGATATGGATAATTTCCTCTTCATCCCTCCTGACAACGTCCCAACTCTCTTATGGCGATGGCTGTACAGTCCAGTGTCTTTTAAAGTCCTTCAAGAATAAATAATGAACAGTCCTATTATGTTCATAATCAATGAATACATCTTCAATGAGGTGCAGTACAGTACTGAAAATGGGAAGTCATTTATTGTCGTTTATCATCTAATTATTGTCATAAAAATAATTAGTAAGAAGAACCATTCATTTGACAAGTGGTTAGAACATTGGACATTTTGTGCCAGATTACGTCATAGAAAAAAAGCAATGAACAGAAAAAAAAAACTTTTTTCATAAAGAGATTGTACACGCATATGTGCAGAAGATGAAGAAAATCCAATTATGCCCAATCTCAAGAATGTTTATAATATAACAAGTGCTAATCAGCACACAAGTAATAAAACAAAAAGTCAGATGAGCAAAGACTAGAAAAGTGTTCATTTGGGAGAGCTTAACCAGTCATGCTCTTATTTCTGAATTGACTCACCTTTTAACCTCCTCATGGAGCTGCTTTTTGGTCCAGTGAGGGACTTTGATGGAGCCATATAAGAGAAGGTGCTCTTTGGTGGTGAGGTAACTGAACAAGACGTCATGCTGCATGCAGACCCCCATGTTTTTCCGAACGGTATTCAGGTCTGTCTTGATATCTTTCCCATAGACAAAAATGGTACCTGCCGTGGCACCAAACAGCCCGGTCAGCATGGAGCTGGAAAGGAGGATATGATAAATTAGGAATGGACCAATCACTCAAGCCAGACAGCAAGACTAGGCATAACTCATGTGCCAGCAAGGGGGTGGGAAGAACATCTCTTTAGTGAAGTCAAGCTGTGGGGAAAAAGACAATAAGAGGAAATGAAAAAAATGAAACCGACTTTTAGTTGTTTATGGTGTTGTGTGAACGCTACATGATAGCGGTGGTGGTGATAATGCTAAAACTGAGGGTGCTTTCTAGTTGAAGGTACGCTCTCTTTTTGAACATACCATGTTTCCTTGAAATCCTGTTTATATACTGGCGAATATCCAATTTATGTCTCTGGACCAAATCCTACCATTTGCACCCAGATGTGTGCTATGAATCTACCAGAAGATGCTGCATCTTCATATGATGCCTTTATGGTAAGATGCCCATGGTACTATGCTGTATCTTCCATTCGCTAATAAACTCCTATAGTGCTTGCACAAAACTATATTTCCTTTTCCTTCCTTCTTCCTTCCTTCTTTCCTTCCTTCCTTTCTCCCTTCTTTTTGTTGGGAAGGTTCCAAAATATATATTTTTTAAATGGAGGTCAAAAATTAATTAACGTGACTTTAATGCATCAAATCCATTTAATAACGACATTAAGCCAGGCATAGCAACATGCGCCTCTAGTCTAGCTTACTTTGGAGACAAAAGTGTATGTCAGAAGTCACATCTGCCTCTTTGTCTCTTGGTCACCTAACTCTACCAACATCTCCTACCACCAGGGGGCAGCAGCCATCACCTCACCGCACGCCTGCTTCTTGATCCTCCTACCTCTCTGGTCTTCTCAGTGCCATTCTCTGTATTATGGTCAACATATGTCTACCTAGAAAACTCTCAACACTTTTCGAGTAGTAAGTTGGACAGTTATTTCGAAATCATCTCCTCCCCCTCAGAACATGATCCACAAAAGGTCTAGAGAAGGGACCAGATTTCCTACCAGTCTCTCACAGTCCTAAGTAATGAATCAAGGTAATATGCAATTTCCTCATGACATCCATTGAAATACAAACAACGTGTTTTTCCCTCATGTTTAAGAGTTTATATCTAGACCAATAAAATAGGGCATTCTCAGCTGAAGTTATAGCCTCATCAAACACCTTCTCTATCATTTTTCTCCCCTGGCTTCTTATTTCCTATTAGAAAATTCACTTTATAAGTGTTCCCTTCTAGAACGCCAACCCTGGCTTTTAACAGGTTATACAAATAAAAGGCTGCGTGTTTACTCTTACCACGACCTTCACTTGTCTCCAGTTATTTAGAAAAATATACTGTGCCAGCATTTGAGTAGTTACTGAGCCTACTCAAGATGATTAAACACAGAATGTGGATGAAGTGAGACATGTCCTTAAGGGCTTGGGTTTAACAGCATCTTAACACGGGTGGCACATGCGTGCTGGCGGAGCCCTGGAGGCTCAGCGTCAAAGCAAACACGCAAACAATACAATGACCTGAGAATCCTGGGATCCTAATCCTCTCTTTATCAGGATGGTCAGTAGACAGAAAGAACAGCTGTGCGCTGCTCTTGACCTTGACTGTGTGTGATGCTGATGGTTCTGTGTTTCTCCACAAATCAAGGCTAACACTTCCTGTGACAGGGCAGATGGTACGCTGTGTTCATGCTAGGGTGTGCAAACTCAGACCCATCCCTGGCCTGGGTAGAAATACAAATAAAGAGGGACAAGCTGATTAATGTAGCCGTACACATCCCAGACCAGGGATAAGCCAGAGAGCACATGCAGTCTGAAGAGAATGGCACTAGTGAACCCTACCAACAGCTCCTGTCTCAACAGGTAACTCTGGGTTGCAGAAGGCTCTATGCTTGGCAGTGGTTCTCAACCTGTGGGTCTCTGCTCCTTTGGGGGTTGCACACCAGATAATCCTGCATATAAAATATTTACATCGCAATTCATAATGGTAGCAAAATTACAGTTATGAAGTAGCAATGAAATAATTTTATGGTTGGGAGGAACTGTATGAGAGGTTGCAGCATTAGGAAGGTGAAGAAGCACTGATCTAAGACATGCCAAGCACACTTACTTGTTATGTGGAAATTATACTGAACTAAACATCTTAAGACACGTAGGGGAAGACAGCACTAAATGCAGCAAATGAACCTATCCCATGCTGGCCTAAGATGGACTTAGAGCTCACGGTTTGGAATCTGCGGTTTAGATTTCATTTCATTCGCGGAGAAGCTGAACCATCCATAGGACGTAATAGCGCTGCTTGCTTCTCGGTTTAAGTCCTTAGTTTATAAAAAGCCATTGTTCGTTAATAATATCCTCCTCTGACATTTAGTTGAAAACTAACATACATTGTTGTGGTTTTGCCAGCTCCGTTTGGTCCCAGCAATGATGTGATGTGCCCTTCGTAGAAATTCAGGTTGAGGTTATCAACAGCTGTTTTTGAGCCATAGCTCTTGGTGACCCCGTGAAGGGCAACTCCAACTTGGAGATCTTTAGGTTCAGGTTCAATGTTGGAGGGAAACGCACAGTCAGGACCTAGAGAGGAAGGAGAGGAATTGTAAGCTCATAAGTAAGTAATAGAGCTGGCTTAGACTTTACTTTAAAAACTAAACATTATATAAATATAATCTTTAAGTTTAAAGAGTTCAGGGGCAACTGATTTATTATACTCTCTAGCTTCCTTCTGACCTGCTTACAGAATGAGCAGGACTACAAAACCACATTCTCTAGGGTTTATTATATCAGCCTTCTCCGTCAGAAGAAGCATTTCCCGAATGCAGTATCATAAGTTTATGGTCTCTCTTTTTTTTTTCCTCCCCAACAGATCTTAAATATTCAAAAGATAACCCAGAAGGGTTGTTCTCTGATTGGGAAGGATGTTATCACTTTATGAAATAAATGTTTCCAAGTTGTGCTTTTACAGTAACGCGGTTTTCTTGGACCTGTGGCTTACAGAATCCAGCTAATTTTCCCATCCACAGTTTCTTCAGGCATCACCGGGCCACCACTTGCAGGGGGATCTTTAATTTATAGAGACGATGGCACTCGCCCTGAGTACGGTGTGGGTTTTGTGCTCTTTGTCTCACGTTAGCTGTGGGTTATGCTGCATGACCCAGTTTTGTTTCTTGGTCACTCCTATGACTGGCAGCAGACGGCTAGAGTAGGGGATGCGGACTGTGGGCAAGGAAGAACATTTTTCTCTACGTGAGTCTAACTGGACCACAAAGGGATCTACAGGTTTGCTTAATTAGCGACATATGCTTACCAACTGAGCTAATGAGCCCAGAAGAAGGCACAATTCAATCCCTGTAAGAATGTAAACACATATGTGTAGACATACTCACCCATGACTAAAGGGTTGATAATTTTAGCGTTTAGGAAAATGTAGCCAAACCCACTAGTTAGGTGATTTTAATGTCATTTCTGTTGTAATGCCACAAGCTGTTGACCTACTTGTCTTATTGGCAGAAGGGTTTGTGCTCTGCATCATGATGTTAGTAAACATTAGGCCACTGCTTTTCTCATGCTTCACCTCGGCGCATCCAAATCGCTCTTTCCAGTAAGAAGGAAGGACAGGAAAATACCAGGGAGCTGCCATGCCGTATGTCCCTGTAATGAGAACACATAAGGAAGAGTGATTACTACCTAAACAATGAAACGCTGGATGGTTCGGAAATGACTTCATTTTGTAGAATACTACATAACGTCAAAGGGTGCGTTCCGCTCACAGAGTAAAGCCAAAAGGATCCTCTCTTTTAAAAGCAGTGTCAGTGAACAACAGTTATAAAATCTGCCCATTTGAAGAGTGCAGTTGGATTATTTTTGTTCATTTACAAATGCAGGCATCACCACCATGGTCCAGTGTTAAACTAATTCTGTATCCCCACAGCATTTTCACAGGATTCCTTTCCATATACCCTGGTCCTACCCCAAGTCCCACACTAGCACTGGTATGCTTTCTGTCTCAAGACAGTCATTTTTTTTTTCTTTTCTTTTTTTTCCGGGGCTGGGGACCGAACCCAGGACCTTGCGCTTCCTAGGCAAGCGCTCTACCACTGAGCCAAATCCCCAACCCCAAGACAGTCATTTTTTAATAAACATTTTGTGCAAATGAAAGCACAATGTATTCATCCATCCACTGAAAATGTACACATATCAAGAATACTTAGAGGGAAAACACCTAAACGTGTTAGAAAGAATAACTGTTTGACATCCAGAGTGGGAGGCCAGTCTATGTTATAGAGTGCATTTCATTATCCATAAATTAGAGACTTAGGTTTTACCTTATTGGTGTATCAAGCTTCTATTTGGAAAGACTGGTTGGACCTGACGCTACCACATGATTTTGAATTTACCTTGTCTTTAAAAGGACAGTGATACAAGAGACACAGCAACAAATTTAATCTGAACAATTTGGTCAATTCATGGTTTTATTATACCATTTCAGAGGTTTCGGAGGGCCAGTCAACTATTAGCTCATGTATATTAGCTGACTGACAGCCATGACGAGAAACATCTGTGCAGGTTCCTACCTGGGAAAACATTCCTGACGTACCAAGCAATAAAGAAATAAATGAAAGAGTCTGCTAGGATTAGACAGCACAGCCAGCCGAATGAGGTGGTATCATCCTGGACAGGGGATTTGTACATATTTTCCCATTGAAGACCTGGAAATTGAACACAGGTGTTTATTCTTCCTTGGCACCCATCACAGTTAGAGATAAAGCCCCACTTTAAAGAAATCAAACGTACCAATGCCTTGTTCTTCATACCGGGCAATATATTGACTTGCATAGCTGAATGCTGTTGGGGACAACAGGCTCTAAGAAGAAAATGAACAGTGGTGATAGAACAGCAGATTTCACTTGGAAGGTCTCAAAATACTTAACATGTTAGACACATAGGAAAAGTAGATGCTCGCTCTCTACGTCTATTTTAAAATACCGATGTTCCTTGCCAAAAATACTACAATGAGAGAGAGAAAGAGAGAGAGAGAGAGAGAGAGAGAGAGAGAGAGAGGACAGAGAGACAGAGAGACAGAGGGAGAGAGACAGAGACAGAGAGAATGAGGAAATACTTGGAGAATGCCTTTTAACAATCCAAAATATATGTTTAAGCTTATTAAATATTGTTCAGAAATTTATAAGGTAGGAAATTACAGAGTAATAGAGTGTGAAGACTCAAATTAAATGATATCAGGGCCAGAAAATGTTCCTAAATTTATTTCAGGTGCTAGAGTTTTGAATGAGAATATACTAAAATATTTATTGGTTGAATATTTGATAATCACTACAAATTATAAATTTAAGTTTTGTTTAAACCTAGAGCAGTCAGGGTTGAATTAAGGTTATTCATCAAGCTCTATGTCTTTGAACAGAAAAGCCTTAATATGACAGGAAATGTTCTGCTTTTTGAATTTTAAATTCAGTCATCTTAGTTCTCAATTTAGTGCTTCTGGACTAGGAAAAAGCAGAAAAGAATCCACATTTGAGCATAGACTATCAATGCCTTCATCACTATTCCTGCTGGCTGTGTGTTCCTCATGAAAACTATGATGGCTTTTTATTCATGAGAATGGTTCTAACACAAGAGGTTCTGAGATGTTTAAGGATTCGAACCAGAGAAGTCGGAACTCTTAGTGATCTCTAAAATGTGGCAGGTAATATTTTAACTGTTTGAGAACCAGAGCCTAACAGCATCACTAATGGTTCTAGAAGCTGTGGGGTTAGGGAGGGGGTGTTTCCTTTCAGAGTAGATGGCAATTAGAAAAGTTGTTAGAAGAGTTAAGTTTATTTTGCTATTGCATTATATTTTAATTATATAAGTGATCTTTCAACTTGAGTGTACTCATGAACTAAAGGAGGGAGGTATTTATATCCCACAAGGGTGCACTCCAACAGTTGGCTTACCATGAATACTTTAATAACATAGCTCAACTCATCCTCAACCGTAACCAGAACAATAAATGGGAAAAAGGCGATGACGTAGATGAGGCTTCCAATCAGAGCTGCAATGTTGGTGTTGTTGAAGAAGACACTGATGAGATAGCTCATGGCAATCACTGAGAAGCTGTAGTCCGAAAAGTACAGGAACAGAATGAAGCCATTTGTCTTGGGAAGAATATTGCCGAACTTGAGGATTACAATGAGGATCGCAATGGTGACCAGTAAGAATCCGATACTCTCTATAAGCCAGGCAAAGAAATGGCTGCAGGAGTTCACGCCCATCATCTTCATGTACTAGAAGAAGAAGGAAGAGTTAGATGCTTCTTCATCTGATACCCAAGTAATGATTACTTCTGTATCGTGACAAAGTGTCCAAGAGTCTTACATGGGACTATACATTTGAATAATTTATGAGAATTCTCTTGGATTGCTAAGACTTTTTGTATCAGCTCCTCTTGGATTTTATGTGCCCAAAGTGGCATCCCAACATAGACAACAATTTTATCAGAAACGACCCTTCTCACTAATAAAAACACACACTTCTAAGACAAGTGAGGTAGCTCAGTAGACAGAGGCTCTTGACTGAAGGCCTGGTGAGCCGGATTCCACACCAGCATCTTAGAACGATAAGAAGGACCAACTCTTGAAAGCTGTCTTCTGACCTCACCAATGTGTGCCTGCTTGGTGTCGTTCTCTGTTTCTCTGTCTCTCTCCCAGAAAATAAATCAGTAGTGAGCACTTGCTTAGTTGCAGAGGTCCTGAGTTCAATTCCTAGCAATACACACCCTTGAGCGTGCGCTTGTGCGCGCACACACACACACACACACCATATATGCACACACATACCTCTGTATGTACAGTACAGTGTTAGCTTTGAAACGGGTATCTAGCTGACTTCCCTAGATTAGACCCTAGATTAAATTGATTTAGATGAGGATATCAAATTTATGGTGTCTCCTCTATTATTTTACAGCATGAACTCGGCATTTGCTTAGGTATAAATATTTCAGTCTGGTTTAAAAGCCGCACATAGTTTAACTTCAAATAGGGATTGGAATAATAAAAGTCTATATATTTTTAATAAGCCTTAATGAACAATATAACTATTGCTTCTGTTTCTCTGTTTCATGAGAGAAACACAGACGATTTAGATCCTTGTTACTCAAAATGTGGCAGTTTGAAGGATGATCTTTTGCCTTTTCTGATAACCTCCTCATCCCTAACAGACTGTGTCAGTCTTGGCTTTTTTTTTTTTTTTTTACAAAAAGGCGTTCATACACCCACGAACTGAGGTATGCGATAGGTCAATTTCTCAGCTAATATTCTTTTCTGAGTCAGTAATATCCCTAGGGCCAAGATATTCCACTGGAGACCTTCTACCTGAAAAAGATCTGCTTTTACACAAATGCAAAGGAGTCTTGTCCATGACCCCCACTCCCCTTCAACCTCAGTAATCTTAAATTTGGTACAAGAAGAGCACTGGGGAAACCTAGCTTCCAGTTATAACAATTTATGGTTAATATTAAGCTTATATATCTAATGTCCCATTTTGAAATAATAAAATACATGTTCCGCTAACAGCTTTATCGTCCAATGTTTTTATAGAATAAATAATTTTTAATCTCTCTCTTAATACTGTACAGAAAGACAACAACAACAATATAATAATGCACTGGGTATTTTATTCTATGTAGCAGACATTACCTTCTGGGTTTCTTACAACTTATCACATTTGAGAACTCTGCTTGCTCTTGTTACCATGGAGACAGTGCCTGCCAACAGTCTAAGCAGTGGGCCTTAAGCTAATCAACACTGAGAAAAAGCCAGGGACTTCCTCTCTTAACTTTGTCCTCTCCCCTCACCTTCTTCTATGCCTCCTCCTTGGCTCCATCCTCTCTGCAAAGAAGAGCCCATCTATGTTTCCAAAGGAAGAGGAAGAGGAAGTTAAATGTTTCCAAAGGAAGAGGAAGTCAACTCGAAGAAGTTGCACTAAGTAAAGATTTACCGCGGAAAGTTCCCCGTAATTGCAAGATTTGTTTTCCTTGAAAACAAACTTACATTTTGATTTTTCTAACAGGAAGCAAAGCTCACTGATTTTACTCCAGAAATTCTCACCACATTTCTCACCCAGTTTAAGAAAATTATTTGTGTCGGTTTTGATATCTCCAGTTCAGAGATACTTATCAATCCCAGTGTGATTCTGAAACGCAGGCTCTTTTTATCTGCCTGGGTGTTATTTGCATTTTGAGATTTAATTACTTATGGAGGCTTGAACATAACTAATTGGAACACACATAACTAAACTATTTAATCTTATTGGCTCATAAAACAACGACAACAATGACAAGAGAAAAAAAACCTCCCTCCACCTGCAATCTGAATATGAGTAAGAAACATGTTGCTACCTTTCTAAAGTGAATATCACATATGTAAGCTACATTGACGCCATGAAATGAAGGGTACATTTTATATTAAATATGCTTTTCTGTCCTGGTGCCCAGCAGGCCCAGTTGAAAGTCTTTATGTTTCTAGAATATTCTCTATCTGTAAACTAATTAAAAGATAATATGGCAAGCCTCACAACTAACAATGAAGGTGCCCATCACAATAATTAGGAGCCGTTTAAACCCAAGATGTGATTCTGGTTGCTAAGAGCTGATAAAACTTCAAGACTGGTCATTTCACTTTCCACAGAAATGGGCTGAGCTGGGTTCTCCCTGAAGTAATCACAGCGGACTCTAGCATGAAAGTTCGATGCAGAACTCGAGGATTTCACGCCACAAGGACCAGCTGTATTCATAACAAGAAAGGGCTCTGAGAGCACACAAGTCATTCATAAATCATCCGGAATTGCTGCCAACTTCCTGATAGCAAAGAAGACCAAAGACATGGGTGGAAGATGGCCTGCAGAGAGTGGACGGCTGCTCTTCCTTGATGCCATTGGTTCTCCCTCAGTGTGGCAGATGTCAGGTGCCGGCTTTGCAATCAAAGAGTCACTTGTCCCTAGCCTCCCTAACCTGCCAGTGCAATTCATCAATATCCGATAACCGGAAAAGCCCGGCACACAGCGGTCAAAGCTGGCCCAGTTTACAGCAGTCACTCAGAAAGAGATTCCAGAAGAATTTGTGAGAACATGTTGCTACACTCCTGAGAGACTTCTGCTTAGAGACTAATGCTGATATGAGAAGGGAAGTCACAAATATTCACGATTTGCTTGTCACCACAGGCCAAGCACTAAGTCATGAGGAATAATGACATCTTTCATTTAAAATTTTGAAATTAATTTTGACAATAGATTTTTAAAATTTTTTGTAAGATTAAAAAGAATGTGATTATTATCGGGAATGTTCCATATTCCTGCAGGAAGGAATGGGGCATGTTATGAAAGCATAGAAAAGGTGTTTGATGTGAAGCAGCCCTGTGGTACTGAAGACTCTGTTCTAACTCATAGATAACTTGGTATTAACTCATAGATAACTTGGGCTGCCTGTCTGAACTGAAGGAAAACTCCAAAATTCTCTCTCTAGTTGTACATAAAGTCCCAACAATGGATTCTTGGAGCAACCTGATCCAATTAGCTCTGAACACACACACACACACACACACACACACACACACACATGCTCTCACACATATACACACACACTCTCTCACACTCACACACGCTCTCACACACATACACACACACTCTCTCACACACTCACACACGCAGACACACTCACACACACTATCACACACGCACACACACACACGCACACACACACATGCACACACGCTCACACACTCACTCACACACACTCTCTCTCACACACACACACTATTTAAAAATAAAAATTTTTTTTTTTAGCCAGGTGTGGCACATGCCTTTAAGCCCAGAACTTGTGAGGCAGAGGCAGGCAGTTCTCAGTCTGGTCTACACAGTGAGTTCCGGGACAGTCAGGGATATACAATAAAACCCTGTCTCAAAACTAAAAATTTTTCTGTTATAAAATTAATATTTTATAGCTGTAGTATTTTAATTGTTAAAAGCACAGAATGTAGAACAAAACTCACAAAGGGTATTTTAAAAAGCATTTTAAGACTCAGTTTCAAAAATAGATTTATTGGTTATTAATATTTGTGCTATTTTCAAAGTTAAGGAGATTTCTCAGAGGCACATCATGACAGGGTCAAATATTAGTAACTTCATTGAGATACAGCTAAATAGGTTTTCTTGCCCCATTTTTAAAAGTAATTATAGAAGGCAAGAAGTACAATGCTGTGGGTTTTTTTTTTAACCTTCGTGTTTTAATTTGAGTGGAAAAGAAGTAGTCCATGGGCACTTTCATACTTTAACTGAATATAAAATGATGGCATTAACAAGTAATTTCAAGTTTCTGGTAACCAAAGAGATTGGCCATCACCACTCTCGAAACATCTTAAAATTCTGCACCACTGAAGGAAAGCAGCTACGGCTTTGAAAAGGGTTGTGTGAAAGTCAAGACAGTCCTACTGAGGACCATGATGACTACGACGGTCTTCAGCAGCTCACCTCTCGCTGCCTGGGCACAGAGCCTCCTCATCTTTGAGAAGAAGGAGGTAGCCGTGACCTGAGGGCAGTGGAGAAGCCAACCTGGGGACAGTAGGGGCATTCCATCTGTGTTGCACCATGTACCAACTATGCTATATTCCTTTCAGTCTAGGACACGGTTGTTTTAAAGATGTGACATTAATTGGCATATAGCCCCCAAAAGAAAAATTACTGCTGACTAAGTTATGACACCATATTAACTATATCCTGATGTCACAGGCTTTTTTGGGGGGGCGGGGGGTCAGTAACTTAGCACTGATAAGTAAGAAGTAACAGAGAAGTAACATAGAGCATCCCCTCTGTTCTGAGATATATCCATTCTGTAAATACTACACCGACTGATGTCTAGACAAAAGAGAAAGACTGAGTTTAGGGACTAGGCTCAAGTGAGGACTTCCCAAAGCCTGGAATTCCAAGATCTCTGAATCCACCCCTCCCCCATCCCCAAGGTAACTTTGACCCTGTTGTCATGTGGTTAGAACTTGAAAGCGGATGCCTCCTAAGTGAAGGCGCAGAACTAGCACAGAGAAATAGTTCACTGTTAAAAATACGCCTTTCATCTCTTCTGCTGAGAGAGGACTGCATTATGCTTCGACATTTCCAGGGACATACAACGGATGCATTCAAACAGCATTGTGTCCTCCCATAAAACAATGTGGTGAGCGTGACATATGCAGATGTGTACACGAGTATACACTGACACACATGCACAAGCACGTTTGTTGTTTGTATCACGAGTATCATATTTCAGGTAGGTATCTGTTTTGAAGTAGAAAACAGCTCAGTGTCTACCTCAGTTTTCTACTTCAAAGTCATCCTTTAATCTTTAAAGACCCACTTTTGAGGCTTAGGAACCTGAGACATAGAAGATAGAAAAGACCATGCAACCCAATTAAAGTTTGGGGTGTGAATCAGGCTTTTAGATGGTTATTAGAAAATCATGGCATTCAGACCAGAAGACAGCGAGGCTTAAATCAATGTATGAGACACTTAGCAAATTGTAACTGAAAGATAAATGAGACGCAAGGTATACTGGAAAGGGAATTTATTCTTTAAAAGCAAAATTAACCTCATGCCTGCATCCACATCTGTGTCTATACCTACTAGGGGCTCGCTTGGTTGCCCTTCCAGCCATCATTCTTCCTCAATAGTGTCGGTAGTATTTAAACTTCATTAGAGCCTATATCTTATAGGTAACTTACTCTGGAAAAATTATTGTGAGGTTCATAACTATATTTTATTTTATTCAATATTATTCTGATTTTGTCTTCTCAGAAGGACTCATTAAATGCCTTTTGTGTTGCTTTTTTGAGAAAACCAAGTAAGGACTGCCTGTGATCTGTAAAATGTTTGCCTTTCTCATTTGCAAGAATGTGGGCTATGCTGTCTGAGTCTGAATAGGCATGATAAAAGTCACAGCAATTAGCTGTTCTATGACTAGGACTTATTCCCAACAGGAGAAGATTCTCAACATACCTCGTGGAGCCGAAGGTCCTTCTCATAGACAAGCTTTTTAACAAAGGCAGCTATGAATACAACCCAGGCGACCATAAGCACAATCGGAAGGGAATAGGAGACACTGGTGAGGAAGCTGTGAAACAGAAGAGAAGATCCGGTCATCAAAATAAATGCCGCCCTACAGACTGCAGCGTGCAAGAAGTGAATGCCCCCGTGTGAGGAATTACATTCCCATTAGGGAGCTCAGAATAACTATTAACACAGCCTCACCATTTATGAAGTAGGAAGCTAATTTAACAGTGGCTATCTTTTTTGGGGGGGGGTAGTACAAGAGTGAAGACATAGCTCTGGTGGGGGGAGGGGTTAGAGAAAAATTGTCACTTTGTTTAAATTGCACTTGAGTATGTCCTGGTTGGGAAAATCATTATTCAGCTATAATTACAACACTCAAAACTTTTCTTATCTGAATGGCAGATTCAAAATTAGAGGATGATTGGCAAGCCAATCTAAAAGTGACAGTGTCCGAGGTGACTGAATTAATCTTTAAGGAAGTTTGTAATTATAATTAAACTAAAAGTTCCTGAATCAAATGATATGAAATCCAGAATATTTTATTTAAAATGCAAAGAAGTCAGATTCTTTAAAGGCATTTCAAATGGTGTTGAAATCTCTCTCTCTCTCTCTCTCTCTCTCTATATATATATATATATATATATATATATATGTGTGTGTGTGTGTGTGTATATATGTATATGTATGTATATATGTATATATACATTGGCTGTATGTTATACTAGAGGGACCTTGGAAAGTCCTACATGTATTTCCGAGCAGTTGGTGATAACGCTTTGGTGTTATTTGATGTTTCTCCAAGCTGACCATAGAGCAGAAACACTTAAACCTTCCTACATAAAACCTGCTCACTTACTATGTACGCACAGGGCAGGAGTTTGCTTTTGAACAATTTCCCTGGAGCTGGTGGTGGTAATAACCAGGGAGGCATGGCTCTGGCAATCACAGCCCTCTAATGGGCAGAGGCAAAGGCGGATGCTCTTTGTGAAGTTCCACATCAATCTCTTTAGCCTCTTGGGCTGCCCAGAAGTCTTTATTTAGAGAAAGGTCCCAAGACCATTCTTACACACTCGAGAAAAAGGCAAATATTAATGGACCGTGAGGTCACTATCACTTGATATCACGGTACTGTGCAGAAGTGTATCACTACTGAAGAGATGGGAAACTAGCATATAGTTTGCTTCCTGGGGGAGATGTTTGTAAGAGAACATTTGTTCAATGAATTTTGCCTCAGACCAGGTTTATTCTTAATTCAGTTTCTGGATAGACAATTAGGTAAGGGCTCCCATTAGTTAATGACAATGCTCTCATAATGTTTCTTCCAAATAATGGTGCGTTTTAGGTTTAGTCTAGTACTGAGAAAAATGCAGATACTGTCATCAGATGGGTGTACATCTCAGTCAAGGGAGGTATTGAATTTCCTTATTATCTGAAAACTATGGATGGTGATACTGCTTCCATTTAACTGACAGAGTGCAGAGGTCGATCAAATAAAATAACATACTGGGAAGAATTTTGTATGTTGCAAAGAGTTTACATTACATACAAGGTCTTTTGTTCACTCTCACAAAGCATGCAATGTCCTGGTGCCTCTATTCTTTAAGGAAACAGTCAGGCAAAATCTGCTTTCGGTTCTAAACATATGGTAAAGGCATGGTGAATGTCTTCCCTTCATTGGACACGTCAAGGCAGAAGGGAGTTCTCAAAAGGGTGTTTGACCACTAGCCATCCCACTCACTTGTCTTTCATGAAGCAGGGATAGGGAACGGCTTGAACCTGGACGGCGACTTCCTGGGAGTTCCTTCCCGTTTGTAATTCTATGATGGCTCTTTCAATACTATCCTGCAAATAAATGAAGGCCCGGCCGTAGATCTGGTTGTGTGATGGAGAATTGTGTGGCCCCGGGGCCCAAATCTTTGTTCTTATGCTCCTTGTTGTCTGTGCCGTCTTCAGACTCATGCGGATGGTATATCTCACGATAGGAGGAAGGGAGACTCTTTCAGAGTCAAAGCCTCTGTGTGAACTTCCGTTAGATGGAAGCTTAAAAATGACACCTAAAAGGAAAACAGCAACAGCAGCACAAAAGTTACTTCCTGGGCAGCGTTACTCACTGGTCAGAGGGTGTAATTTAGGGAGCAGCCAGACAACTGAGTTAGCAGTGGGACAGTGCGTTCAGGCTCTTCGTTTAGCGGGATGGTTTCTAAGAGGGGTCCACGTCAAGGTTCAAAGCTGGAGTTAAGAATATCCTCACAGAGTGACAGAGTAAATATATCACCGCAAGCCACTCATTTAAATTGCCAAGCAATATTTTAAATGGATAATCTTGACTGATAACGAGGCTAGCCTTAGCTTCACCCTTTAATTGCATGACGCTTTCTACTCTGAATTGTTTTCCTCAGTGAAGTGAGATATTTGTTGAAGGGCTCTTGTGCTTGGACAATGCAGTCGGTTGAAGGATCTCGTTATACTAATGTCAGAAGGGGGCAACGGGCTTCAGACTTTTTTTTGTGTTCTGGACAGAAGAGGGGGGCAAAGAATACAGTATGGCTTAGTCCACAGAGACTCCTCCCCTAACAGGGTAGCACTTACTTCCGAAGAGCTCATTACTCTTGTAGAGCTGCTTGGCTATCATCTCCATTTCGTCCACAGTGTCTGCTGCCTGAATACGGTCGTAAAGCACACAGGAGGAAATATTCACTGTCAGGGAAGACAGCGTGTTCAGCTGATCGATGATGTCAATGTTGTTCTCTAATTTCAGCCTGAGAACATCTAAAGGAGAGAGAGAGAGATTACGATCTTTATTTCAAAAGTAGTAAAACAAATACTGATTTTTTTTTTTTGAAAAATGGTGACATGGTGTCAATTAAACTAAATTATAACAATGAGGTGATGCTGTAGAATTTATTTCAAAAATATCTAATATTCCATATTGAAGAAAATGTGTCCAGTTCTGCAGAAATTCCTTGAGAAGAATGCTAAGCCAGTTACAAATACAACCAACCCAGGTTCAGAGGGACATAAGATAATGCAAAAGTATATTCTGTTATGATTTAAATAACAAAGGACTAAGGATGAACACATCTTAAAAATTATGAATATAGTTGCTGTGGAGATGGCTCAGTAGGTTTTAAAAACGTACTTGGCAAGCAAGCACAGGTACCCTGGATGTGGAGGCTTGGCGCCCATGCAAAAGCCAGGTGTGGCGGTGCCTACATTGACAAGGGTTGGGTTGGGAGCAGAAACAGACAAATCCCTGGAGCCTGCCAGCCTGTCTGTGTAGCTGAACAGGCAAGCTCCATCTTCACTGAGAGACCATAGAATCACTGAGAGATCAAGAAAATAGGATGGAGAGATACTGAAGAGGACGCCCAACATCTACTTCTGACCTCCATGTGCCTACACATGAACATGCTATGTGCACAGACCACACACATAGAATAAATACATTATATATGTAATACACTTTGGGTAACTATGACCATCTTAAATAAGCGAAACAAAAAATCTTCCTTAGTGTTGGGAATTGGTTCTAATGCTTTCTCTTAATTTGGCTCCCAAAGCTGCACTTCCAGACCTGAGGGTCCCTGCCCCCAGCTGACTTCAAGGTGAGACTTTTAAATTACGTGGTCAGGGGACAGAGAGAGGAAGCGGGGTGGGGAGGGAGGAAGAAGAGGAGGAGGAGGAGGAGGAGGAGGAGGAGGAGGAGGAGGAGGAGGAGGAGGAGAATATCGCCATGCCTGGGCTGGGATGGGGGAGGGGGTGAGAGAAAGCATCCAGCAATGGTGGTGGAAAGGGAATGCAGCCCTATGAGGGAGCAGCACAAGGTCCAGGATTTGATTCCCAGTACCACTGTCTTAAATAAACAACACAGTCTTTTGTGAGTCATCTCTATTCATGTCTGAATTAACCTAGACAATATGACCAAGATTTAATTGTAAGTAATTACACTGGAAGAAAGAGGATTTAATTGTTCTTCAGTTGTCAGATTCCATGGGAGGAAGGCAGCAGGGACCAAGGGTAAATATAAAATCATGAGTTAACAAATCATTTGACCAATTAAGTTTTTATTAACTTGATCATTATGAAGACTGGGCTGTGACTATCATAAATCCTTCTAAACAGGTCCCTTACCTTACCCAGAGTAAGTCCTGGTTCTCACAGAGGGCAATTCCCTGACTCTATTTCTCGGCACATTTTAGCATAACAGGCTTTAGATGGTGAGGGTGCTAGTAAGGAATGGCTGTGTTATAGAACACCGTGGCCTCCAGCATACACTGGAAACCAACAATGACAAGGAAGGAGTCTCCAGGCCTGTTGGAGCATGGGTTCAAGGAAATGCTCGGGCAAGATCTAACTGTATACTCCTTACATTATAATATAATACAAGTCTCATTGACAAACATATATATGTATACATGTATAATATGTATGTGTGTGTATGTGTATGTGTGTGTGTAGTCAAGTTTGATCATTAAACGCAGGCCTTCAAGTGAGTTAGACTCACTTTTATACTTACTTTAATCTGATTTTAAATTCTAAGCCTCATCTATTTTAAAAGTTAGGAATGATAATATTTATTTAAGAACTTTATCCCTGATATTTTTATCACATGGTGACTTACCATTTACTTTCAGAAAATAAACCCCCTAATACCTTTCTTTAACCAAATTGGGTTGACTATCATCCAATGGGTATAATTATACGCCATACAGCCACATGCAAATACAGACATGATTCCTTCCCACCGGCTTACTACCTAAGTCATTTGGGTCCCAGAGGTGCTAGGAAGGGGGAGGGTATTTGCTCTGCTACTGCCAAATTCTGATGCTCTCAATCCCTTCCTCATCCTTGTGGGCTGCATAGCAACCGTGAATCAGACACAGCCTGAATTAGATGTCTTGCATCCTTTAGGTTGAAGGTGGGGACTTGGCAGAGGAAATATGTAAGTTCAGACAGCTGCCTTTGATTCTCTGCAGCTTGTTCCTTTTACATGACCCCGCGAGGAAGACCGAACCTTGAATACTGATTTAGGCTTATTTCCTTTCGAGTCTCCAGTGTTTGCCTTTGTTAACTCTATAGTCTTTTCCAGTTCCCGTTCGGTTCTCACAGAGGTTCTCTTATGAGGCCAGTGGAGATCAAATGTTAAACGCTGCCAGAAATCATCTCACGTTCCCACACTTGTGAGGACTGACTTCTCACTGAGTGATCAAGGAAAAGGGGGAAAAAAGTAAAATGTGCCACCTTACTCTTACTTTTGCCTTTCTGTGATTGGAGTAAAAGTTGCATTCACATTACATGCATTGCTGCAAAATCATGGAAACCAACCATGAGTGTTCACACATCCCTATTACTAATTAACAGAAAATGTCGGTAGACGTGGCCAGGGTCCTGCTTCCCTTCCAATAACTAACAAAGAGCTGAATACAGAAGAGAAGGGGCGATCTCTCACAGACACAGGGCTCTGGGTTTCTTCCCCTGATTCTGATGTACAGAGTGACTGAGAGTACACAGCGCGGTGGGACTCACCGAGGTCATCTATCTGCTTCAGGAGTTCGACAGCATCGAGTCCCACGGAGAACTTCACAAAAACTTGCACAAAGGGGTTCCGTAGAGTATTCTAAAAATTAATAACAGGAACCAGTTTCAAAATGGGAAGAAAACATGTTTAATCACTGTCAGCCTTAACACAACCTTGAACAAAGAAGCAGACGCCATTGGGCGTTATTAATGTACCTACCTACTTGTGGGCTTGTGCACAATGATTTGAAAGAATGAACGAACTTTTGTCTTTAACACAAATTACTCAGATTTCTAAAAAGTGCCTTGAGGGGACCATAGTTATTTTTTAACACCAGAGAATTATATTCAATTAAATAGAATTTTTCCCGGTGCTAATAAATTATTTCCAGTTAAACATACATTATAAATAATGTGTTTCAGGGTGCATTTCATTCTCCAGAGGTTTTTTTTTTTAAAGGCAACTTGTGACATTCACAAGGTCTGCACTGAGTCTGACCTCACGGCTGCTTTGTATTCTAGTTCCTCGTCCCCAGCTGCGAGGCCTCCTATTTCTGGCTCCAGGTTATCTTTCTGTGAAGTGGGGGGATAAATGACTAATCAGAAATGTCAGTGTCCATTATTGTAACACCGTTCTGCATTGAATAGGAACAGCTATATGGCCATGGAAAAACACACCAATAGAACCAACCCATCCACAGAAACACCGATAATTTAAAATAATAATTTATTTACAATACTAAGGCTTCTGTGGCAATTTTCAAACATAAGGGACGTAGCTTTCACTAGGTTAGCCATCATTAGCTCTTTTCGCTGTGAGCCAGACACTAGGAAGATTTTTACCACACCTCACAGTGAGCACTATTCTGTCCATCTTCCCTATAGCGCCTTGGCAAGTGCGCATGCGCACGCGCAGAGACGCGCGCATGTTTGCTAATGGTTGAACTCAGAGCCTCTGTACTGTGGAGCAACCATTGTAGAGCATGCCATGTCATCTGTAAGTGCCTCCAGTGTCAAACTTGCTGTGCATTCACAGAAGTAAGTTTTTCCTGGAGAATTGAGAGTAGCAATTTATCCTTCTCTGGAGTAAAGATATTTCCGCTAGCTGCTAATCCCACTGTAAAGATGCTCACGGAGGTTCTAATAAATTTTGTACTGGGGAACTGTTGTTGTGTACAGAGCACGTCCTTTAGTAATTCAGTACTTTAGCCAACAAAAATTTTCTTAATAAAATACTCTGTGTGTGTGTGTGTGTGTGTGTGTATGTGTGTGTGTGTGTGTACTGTTCCCTCTCCATAGATAAAAGGATTTTTTTTTTTTTTGAGAAAAAGAGCAACCTTCCACTGAGGAGAATAGATAGGGCAATAAAATTCTATTCACGACGCATTGCCATCTGAGACTTGCCAGAAAAGATCCACTGTAAATGAGAAGTTGAACTTAGAATATTTTGTTAATTGTTAAATTGAATAGTACATTGTGGGGACCATGCTTGATGAAAAAGTGTTCTTCATTTTGTAGTTATTAGACATATTAATGTTTTTTATATTTATTTTCTAATTCACACTGTAAATGTAACTATGTATTGATTGTTACTCAAAACAAACCAAAGAAAGTAGCTTCCAGGTGCAATTGTCCTGACAAGTGTTCGTGAAACGAATCATTCATTCTGGGCTTCATTTACACGGCATGATGGTAAAGGCAAGAATGTTATTTTTGCCTAAATATTCCTGGGTTTCATCAGGATTACAGGGGGCATCCCTTTGCAGTGCAAACGGATTCCTTTTGAGTATCTTGAATACTATCATTCTCTTTTCCAGCTGATCACAGGCTAGCCCTGCTGCTTGGCCTCCAGTCGTCAGAAGTCCCATTTGTGCTTGGAACATTTCCCTACACTGTCTTCAGTATCTTCAGAAGAGCCTGCTTCTTTTTACCAGAATCCCAAACCATACTTTTCAAAGTGCACAGGGCTGCACCGTCAAACCTGCAACTGTTCTGGTGTGAAAACCAAGATGGCTGAGTGAGGACTAAATTTGTAAAGAGGCCATGTATTAGAACATTATTTTTTTTTCTAGGTTTGCCGTTTGCTTCTTTACAAAGACTTCAATTTAAGGCACCCACCCATCTACTTCCATGAGAGTACCTTGTATACAGTCCATGCCACATGCTTCAACTAAAGAACTCCTGGTGTTGAATGCTGTCTAGAATATTAGTTTCTAAACACATTAACTATCAAAGAATAATTTTAAAGAGACATAACTTAAGCATGTCCGTGGTATATTAATTATAATCATTTAATAAATAATTATAGCACCAGTTAGAGTTACATCCGTGTGGAAGTGCTCTCACGTCTACAGCAGTAGAGAGGCGGGAACATCAAGAGGGAAGGCTGGGGTACAAATGCGAGTGGGAATCCTGCTATCTTATCTCCGACCCTCTCTCTGGAGAGACGGTTATTCCGATTTATTGAATATGGATGCTAAGTTACTATCTTCCCATAATCAAGGTAATTAAAACATCAGAGAGTTGTAGTTCCCAGGAAGGCATATGACAGAGGGATCCAGTACCTGGAGCATTGGGATGGTCTGGTTTAGCAGGTGGAAGGAATTCATGAAGATCGGTGACTTATCCATCCACTCCTGAGATTTCTCTCTTAATTCTGCCAGCTGTCTCAGAGTTACATTGGACTTAACGACGAAGAAACAAGAGAGGCATGGTCAATTTGTATTTTTCACATATTTCAATATAAGACTTTTTGGTATATTAAGAACAACAGCATTAAAAGGTAGAGTTGGTTAAAAAAGAAAGAAAGAAAAAAGAAAAACCATTGTCAGATTATTTCTACGTGTTCAAATGATATACCTTATAAGGACCAAGATTATGTATTTAAAATTCTTGGAAATTTAGGGTTTGCTTCATGTCTAACATGAATTTGTAATCAAATGGGAGTATTCCCAGAGTTCTCACAGGTTTTAGTTTTTACCAATGTCAAATTTCACTTTCCTATTAAGTAGCGCCAAGTTCACGCACATAGGGAGGATAGTTTCCTTAAATGTTCTAAGACAGAAAACAGAATAAGTGCCTGCTTCTTGTTCCTGGGAAATGTACCACAGCCATTTAGAAAAGCACTCTGACAAGAGCAAATAAAGTGCAGCTAAGCATGGTGGTACCTGTCTACGTCAGCACATGCAGGCTGAGGCAGGAAGATTCTGAACCCTCAAGGATTGCATAAGCTACATAGCGAGACCCTATCTCAATAAAATAAAATAATAAAACAAAGCAATAAAATATTCTCCAACCCTCCAATCCTAGACATTAACCTTACTGAAGGAAAAAGACAACATGGTGAAATGTATGCAATGTGTTCTGTTGGCCACAATGTTTGCATTAGCACAAAACTAAAAATGTACCTTGGAGATAAAATGAGTGTCCAGCAAGTGAGAATTAAATAAATGCATTTTCGTGTTATTAAAACACCTCTTTAAACATCTTTGAAAAGCAAAGAATTTCACTAGCTCTATTGAGTTGAAGGAATTTTTTTTTACCATGTAAAAGAGAGGAGATTCGAGTTGAGCATGAAAGGGCAGGTCCACACTGAAGACAGTGAGAGTGACTCACTTATACAAAGTTAGGTGATGTTCACGCCCAGTAAGACAAATAAGATGTTAAATCACAAGCATTCAAAGCAGCAGCACTCAGTGGAAACCACCTGTGCATTTTACATTCGCTGAGTAACACTGGACTCACGCCAACTGTGATTTAATGATCGGGTAACGTTAAGGCAGATTTTGTTCTCTTCCACTCTTTCGTGTTTTCAAAGACTTGGTGTGTAATTCAAACCACTGTTTCTCTTTTGAGAGGTGGCGTCTCCTTCCAAAGTCTCCAGTCTCAGCCTCAAGGGACTGGGGCTCCATGCGTACTCTGCACATCTCTCTCCAAGCCAACCTCACTAATGCTTTCTTTTCTTTTCAGTGCTGTGGATTGAACTCAGGACTCTGTGATGTCAGGCAAGCACTCTACCATGGAGTGCCATGCCCATCCCTTAAAGCCAACTTTAAAGTGGCAGAATGTTATTTTGATAAACTGAGGCAAGTGGTAAGTGCAGGTCCTGATGACATTGTCCTTCTGAAGATGTGTCATTGATGAAAATAAGAAATATTAAACTACACAGTCAACTACGAAGCCAAGAACTTATACTTTCGGGCTATTTTAATTTGAATGAGTTACATAATCACCCTTTTTCTCTTTCTAGTGTGATTTTTATAAATGTTTCTAACATTCAACACTCATTGAAAACTTTTTGGCTTTCTTAGATGCAGTGAGAAGTCTGAGTTCTATCTGTATCTAATTTTATCCCCAAATGTCATATGGTTCATTTCACCAAGAGCTGTCACCACTGGTATTCAGTGTCATGCACACCTATCTAGGGCCAAAGCAAAAACCACGAACAATAATGATGGCAGAGAAGACATAAGCCAGAATCATCTAAAATAAGTTTAGGAATTGACTACGTTAAGACAGAAACAGTACCCCACATACACACATTGAGTTTATCAGCCAAACCTTTTCCATAATGGCCTTTGTAGTTGGGTTATATGGCGCATATAAAATCTTTCCCAATAACATGGGTTTCAAGAAGGCCCAAATCACAGGTCCAGCCGGCATGTTAATGATGTCTTTGTAAAGGGAGAAGCAAAATGGTGCTGGAAATAAAAAAAACAAGACAAAATAAACCACCAGTCAATTAATATATACAATTAATATGCAACAATCATCGTAATTTAGGGGAAAGACAGTCATCATAGGCACACCTTCCAAATTCACTTCTTCATGGAGAATGGGTACAGACTATGGAGCCTAGAATGTATGTCTTAGCACTGTCTACACTGGTAGCAGATATGAAACAGCTGGTATTGATGTAAGACAGCAAAGTAACAATCGTTCTTTAAGGAGCAAGAGTGTAAGCGGATAAGCCACCCTAGGATAAATGATGGCATTTTGCCAAGAAGAAATACAAAGATTTCAAACCCTATTCCACAATTGCTTCCAACACAAGCGTTTTACCACCACTTAAATATTCTAAAAATACACAAAACCCTACTCCCAGAATGGAGCCAGATATGTAAGAGACATTCATACGTTTTTATCGAATGAATAAAAAGATGAATGAATGAGCCAACCCAATTGCTATACTAAACATCCATACATCACCTGGAAGAGTTCCTCGGGTCACATTTTGCATCTCAAAGTTTATAGATCAAGTGAATGGCTTTGATATGCCGCTAAACAGTTATGCTCGGCTGCATACACACAGTTCTACCAGATGCCACATAAACGTCTAATGCTAGAAAGTTAGGGGAAAATATTGACCCAAGCAAATTTAAAACAAGCTTTTGCATTATGAACTGGCAAGAATTCATCGTTATGACCTACAGATGCTGCAGCCTATAGACCCACAGAGCTGTGCAGGCCAACAACAATGTTATCAGTGATGGGATGCGTACATATATATATATATATATATATATATATATATATATATCCATATATGGATATATATAAGGGTCCTGTAGAATAACATCACTTGAGATGTGGAGGCTGGCATTCTAAGTTGTTATGATGTTCCCACAATGACCAAGTCACCTAATGATACATGATGGGCATGTCTATTACTAAAATGATCTATGACCCTACATTCTGTCGTTTACAGAATTCAATAGCTCTGAGATCTGAGACCTCCAAGTTCAGTGACCTTGGGCAGGTGTTCGTTATCTTTGGGAGTACTCGCCCTCAGTAAGATGCAATCAGGTAGACATTACCTCATGGGGCTGCTGTGACGAGGGCGTGAGTTAACAGGCAGAACACGAAGTGAGTCCTGCACAAGTGTTTGCTATTTTTATTCCGAGGTAAAATTAATACTTCATTTACCAAGAAAAGCGGAGGCAGAACATGTAATGCTCTTATCATTAAGAATAATTATCATAACTAATTTGAGGCACACTTACTAGCATTTAAAGGAATCCCATATTTTGAAGCAATTTCTTCTTTAGTTAATTTATACGTGAGAAAATCCTTGGTGTGGTTGCCTTTTGGCTTCTGGGAAGAAGGCAGCATAGAGGTTAAGTACTCCGTGGTGATCCCTTGGGAACACAGAGCTTGGGAGATGGTACTGAAAGATCCTGCTGGCGTGTTCATCCTGGTGCTTCTATACATGGCCTGGGAGACAATGTCCAGAGTTATTAATGTTACAGGAGCTACCTGTGCTCTAGAAGACAACATAGAACGAAAAAGTGGCAGCGCTGAGAGTTTCCATGATTTCTTTAAAGTGTGAACTGCAAACCTGAATAGAGAATGAGAAGCCTCAGTGGTTTACATGCCAGATGGCTAAAGTGGGGGGTTCTCTTCCCGTGAGTCTCTGTCCTCTGTGCACTAGATCAGTAGCTGAACGTATTGCACCCAATCTTAAATAAAAGCCATCCTGACAGGAATGATTTCTCAGGATGAACGTTACCGAGCGACTCTTCTACCTGTGTTAATGGAACATTCCTGGGCAGATGCATTTGTCTCAGGGATCTCATTTTGTCCAGCAGTGGATGTGTGCCGGACGCCAACTGATTGAGGATCTCTCTCAGCTTTATGAAAAGCTCCATCATCCTTTCCATGGGCTTTTGATCTTTCCTTGGGAAAAACACCTAATGGAAAGAGAATGAAAACGAATGGCTTACATGGAGGCAACGGAACCTCGTGGATGCCTGGTAAGATTATAAAACAGAACAGCCTCTTTGTGAAATGTTTTGGAAAGCCTACGGATCAGCCAAATGGAGACATTTACCAAACAAACCAACACTCCCATTTCTAGGTGGTCACCCAAGCAGAGGGAACACATAAACCCACATAAAGGCTGGTATGCAAACATTTGTAGGGATTTTGCCAACAACAGCCAACAGGTTGGGAGTGGGAACAATCTACTTAAATTTATCTTTAAAATGCAATATAATATGGACATATCAGAAAAAGAATAAGAAATGCTAATACATGTTACAACAAATACCAAACTTGAAGATACTATACTAAGTGAAAGAAACCAGGCACACACACCAGATACTATGTGATCGATTCAACTGATACAAAAGGCAAAGGCTAATTTGAGACTACACAAACTGGATGCTTGAGATCTCAGAGTGGGAATAGAAATGCTACCCTATAGGGGACTACTACATGGTCTTAACTGCCAGTCCCCAAATAAGCTATTTTCAATGTCAGAATGATAAACATCTATCGTGTAATGCCTTGCATATGTGCATGCTATTGCTTTAAAGATTGTGCTCCTGGCTACACATATACAAAGTAATAACAGTAAAAAAAATAAATTAAGCAATATAAGAATAAAGAGGTTTTAAGCAGACACAAAAAGATGTGTGAGGTCTTTGGGGAAGAAAAGCTCTTCCAAAACGGAAGGCCAAAAAGGATTCTCTCTGTCTTTGTCTCTGTCTCTGTCTCTGGAACTTTCCCTGTCCCGGTCGGTCCCAGTCCTCGTCCCGGTCCCCATTCCCCATCCCCCATTCCTCTCCCCCTTCCCCTCCCCCTTTCCTTCTCCTTCTCCTCTCAGCTGTGGGGCTGGCTTGTGCCAGTGCCTCTCTGCTAAGATCTCAGCCATGAAGAAACATATGTGCAAGGAAAGGGTGAGTGCTACAGGTGAACTACCCGCTCTTCAGATCCTGTGAACTGTGCTCTGGGGTGATAACCACGCTGTCACGTGGTAACCACGGGCCTAAGGATGGCTCAGTAGGTAGTGATTCCAAATGGGGAATGTGTGCAGATCATAAGGGTGTGGGATAGGACAGGGGGCTTTCCTAGGGGCTGGGGAATGGTGAGGAGAGCGGTGACATAAAGTGACACTTTTTAAGGGTTACTCTGCTGCTTGAGAGGTGTCGGGGTTGGGTGGAGGAGTGCTATGGGGGATACAGCATGGGCAGGACTAAGATGAAGCACATGCGCAGAACACGGTAAACCGTAACTAATCCTGAAACATTTCTATCCCCTCGGCCTCTGCATTTCCTAATATTTAAGCTGGGAAAACAGCATTTTTTTTTCTCAGCTTTTTGCCTGCTATTGGATCCCCCTCCCCTCAGAGGGCTGCCTGACTGGGCTTCACTGGGAGAGGATGTGCTTAGTCCTGCTATGACTGGATGTCCCAGGGTGGGGTGGTACGCAAGGGGAGCGTTCCCATCTCTGAGGAGGAGAGGAGGTAATGGAGGGGGAGGAATCTGTAAAGGCAGGACTGGGAGGAGAGGAGTGAGGCAGGGTGCGATCAGTATTCAATTTTGACTCAAGTATAGGCTTCGGTAGAGAAACATTTTCCATTTTCCAACTTGTACTTTTCTCTTAGTTCTGTGGTGATGAACACTTCCAGAGCAGAGTTTTGCTCACCACGGCCAGAAATAATGGTTGTTTCTTACTAAATTGATGAAGGAAATACAAACATGGGCTTATTGAAAACACCCCAAAGAATTTTATATATATATTTGCATTAAAAATCCTCTCAGTGTGTGTTTTTTACTTGCAATTTTAAAACAATGTTTCTTTTAAAGTTTCAACCTTTTCTTCTAACTTTAATTAATTAATTAATTAATTAATTTGTGTGTGTGTGTGTGTATTTTGCCTGCAAATATGTCTATGCAGCAGGATGCAGTGCCTGCAGAAGCCAGAAGATAGTATCACAGCCCCCTGGGATTGGAATTACAGATGATTATGAACCCAGGTCCTCTGAAAGAGCAGCCATATTTTTTCCTAACCACTGAGCCATCTCTCCAGCTCCCAATCTTTATTTTCATTGTACTAAATAATGCTTATTGAAATATAAGAAATAATTATAGATTTATGTTACGGTAGTAATATGTTATTTTTACTTTGTTTTTATGTATACAAAGTAAAAAAATTGATAAAGCTTGGTCACTAATTTCATTATTAAGCAAATGCCCACATCTGTAATAGATGATCTCTGGTAGAAGCCTTATTTGGCTCTAAAATAAAAAGCACCTGTGAATAATAGTTTTAACCCAAACTAGCATGGAAACAGATTCACCAGTGGCAACTTGCCTTGTATGTGAAATTATAAATGTCTAAGTAGTGCAGAAGGGTGAGTCCAATGAGGTAGGACTGATGTGATCTCTCTGGAAGGGGCAACTTGCAGAATTCCTTCATGGCATCTTCCAGTTTGGGGTTGGTGATGTTTGTATCACATGAGTGCAACCAGAACACACGAGAAATTATCTGAAAATAGGAGAAAGAAAACTATTTTAGTTGTAAATCATTTGAGTACCCTCTGTTCACTTTAAGGAAGATGTCTTGTGTGTGCGTGTGTATGTGGTCCCTAAAAATAAAATAACTTTTTAAAAGCATTAACCACTATATTTTCCTCTTTATCTACTTTCATGTTGGTGTGGTGTGTATGCTTGTGTGTATGTTCTTTGTATGGGTATGGACACAGATGTGGAAGGGTGAGAGTGCACAGAAGTGCCTGAGGATGTCAGGAATCATCCTTCATTCTTCTACTTTATTCAACAAAGCAAGGTCTCTCAGTCAAAACCAGACCTCATTGATAGATATAACTATTCTTGCTGTCCACCTTGTTTTGAGACTCCCCAGTCTTTACCTTCTGATGCTGGGATTATAGGCAAGACATTATGACTTTACCATGAGTTTAGGTGATTCTGGGGATTCAAATCTAGTCTTCAATTTTGTGCCACAAATGCTTAATCACTCATACACCTCACCAGGTGTTTAAGGCACCAATTACAATTAATAAAACTACAGAGAGCCCATAGTTCACTAGAAAGTACAGGATGTATGATGGGGGAATAAGGCAGGTAGAAATTCATGGAGAAAACTAGAGCTTTTCTTGCACAATTGGGTACAAAACAACAGTAGATGGATGGATGGATGGATGGATGGATGGATGGATGGATGGATGGACGGACAGACAGACAGACAGACAGACAGATAGATAGATGGCAGTCAGTCTAGGGGATGACTAGCTGACTAGCTTAGGAGTCATGCTTATTTTAAGCATTTACTCTTCCTTAATTTGGGTTGCATTCCATTTTGATGATTGTTTACTCTATAGCTTCAGAGAAGATTAAAGAGGAGGAAGGAAGAAAGAAGGGAAGGAGGAGGAGAAGGAGATGGGGAAGGAGGAGAAAAAGTAGGAGGGAGGAGAAGGACAAGGAGAAGGACAATGAGGAGAAGGAGGAAGAGGAGGTGGAGGAGATAGAGGAGGAGGAGAGGAAGGAAGAAGAGGAGGACAGTGAGGAGAAGGAGGAGGAGGAGAATAAGGAGGAGGTGGAAGAGGAGAGGGAGGAAGAAAAGGACAATGAGGAGGAGGAGCAGGTGGAGGAGGTAGAGGAGGAGGAGGTAGAGTAGAAGGAGGAGGACAAGGAGGAGGAGGAGAAGGAAGAGGAGAAGGAAAAGGAGGACAATGAGGAGAAGAGGAGGAGGAGGTAGAGGAGGAAGAGGAGGAGGAGGAGGAGGACAATGAGGAGGAGGAGGCAGCCCAGAACTACAAACTAATTACCAACTGCAGACCCTAGATAGCCATGTATATCAGCTGAAGTGTGAGAGGAGAAGACAGGTCAATGGAAAGGTATCTATTGATGCCAGATAGAAACAAAAAGGAGAGCCAATGACAATTGAGGTTGCAAAACTTTTCTCCTTCTTTAAAATACCAATTGGACTGTGCACTCTCTACTTAGGCTTCTTTTACTAAGATAGCCCTGCTCTTCAGAAGCCAAGGACCTGATCACAAAGGTGACAGTTTGAATCAAAAGAGCAAAAGGCAAGATCAAACTGAACAGGTGAGTGGGTTTTACTTGCTAACAGGATGGGGGAGGGAGAGGGAGTGACAAAAGCCAAGGCAGAGCAGTTTTAGTTTTGGGTAGGGAACTAATCATGGTGACAGCAGCAACTTAAGTATCTTCCAGAGGGAACCTTCCAGGAACTTAATCTAGTTTTGGTTAATAACTGAGCTGTGCTTAGAAATGACACGCTCTGTCACATGTGACCATAAGCTGTGCAATTCTTTTGGAAAATTTTTATGACACTTCCAGACAATGACTTTGGAAGTGGGATAAAAGACAAACATTTTGAATGGAAAACTATATTATCAGCTAAGAAGAAAATGACATTATTTTCACAGCCAAAAAGTTTAGCTATAGCCACTAACTTTTCCATAGTTCCAACGACAACATCTATTGTATATAATAAGTCTCTCCCTGAGACTTGAATAAAGTAGACGTGACTATTCAGTTTTCGTTTTGTTATAACAAAGGGTGAACATCTCTGTGCTCTATCCCTAACTTGGTTTTTGAAGTTTGACCTTGATATCCTTGTAGGAGATCAGATAATGTTATTATAATAGTGTAATATACAATTACAGACAGTTTAAGAAAACATTCTGTGGGGGTTGGGGGAAGGAAAGTGTGGAACAAAAAAAGTGAGTCAAGGACAAATACAAAGCATTGAAACATAACGACATTGCTTCAGAATTACTCTTTTAAGGCTGAGCGTGTAGCTTAGTCGCAGGTCCAGCCACACACACACACACACACACACACACACACAGAGAGAGAGAGAGAGAGAGAGAGAGAGAGAGAGAGAAAACACACATAGACCCACGTACACAAACACATATACATATGCACACATGCACACACAAAATACATATTCATACACACAAACACACAGGCTTGTGTACACACACACACACACACACACACACAAGTGCAGAATACTTTAATCTTCACTTAAGGTGTAGACGTCTTTTACTATTTGCATGGAAAATTGATCAGAATCACATGCATCTTCCTGTGTCTTGTTGATGCGTACTTAAAATACTACGTGCTACATAAACGTCTACAAATGGCCTTTAAGTCCAACCGTGAACCCTTACCTCAGCTCTGTTGTCTGGGATGGGAATGGCCAGCAGTTTGTCAATACTTGTGTTGGACATCCCTATGGCCCTCAGATCTTCTTTCAGCAAATCTATGTTTTTAAACATTTCTATTAATTGACCTGTAAGAAAAACACACACAGTCACACATCAGTTTTAATGGCACTGTTTTAGCTACACTAACTTAACTCCTAGATTATCATGTATTGAACAGACATGCCTCACCGGAAGGAGATGTCTCCCAGGTCTGGCAAGTTTTGCATCTTTAAGATCTATGTCAGTCTGATGTAGACTTGTGCCTATGATACCATTAACTTGGGCTAACAGATTGCTCTAGGTTGTAAATTTTCCTCAGGTGTCCACAACCCAGGGTTGATCCAAGGAAAATAGACTTTCTTCACAGACTTTGATCATATAATCCACTAAATAAATACATCTCCATTTGATTTAAACCTTCACCTAAATTCAAAAGGCTCTTTAACCTAGGAGCATATATGATGGTGTCAATTTGAGGATAGACTTAATAAATCAACTACAAAATATTTGTCTTTAATTTGTCCATGAACTCTATTGTTTAAATGTTTTTTACAATCTCACACTCCTTATATATTAAAAATGTATTATTTCAAGCTCTTTAAGGATGACAATTATGATCATTTCACATTTGGGCCATTTTAGACACAGGAAACAATATTTTTATCTTATTTTTAGAAGATTGTAATCTCTGTTCTAGAAACAACTTTTGCTTTTAAGCATTTTTAGATTATTTAATTTTAATTCATATGTATAGGGATTTTGCCTGCATGTATGTCTGTGCATCATGTTAGTATAGTGTCCAGAGGGTCCAGAGGAGTACATCAAGGGACTTAAGCTATAAATGGTTGTGAGATGCCATGTTGGTGCGAGCAGCTGAACCTGGGTCCTCTGCAAGAGAATTCAGCGCGTTTAACCTATGAGCCCATCTCTCAAGCCTGGATTTCTTGTACCAAGTTACCCTCATGCAACACATCTTCTTCATTTTTAGACTTCATGTCCTTCAGTTTTGTGCCTCAGAATGTCCTTCTTTCCAGTATTCAGGTATTGTGTCAAGAAGAAGTGTATTGCATGGTGTGTCATGCTCAGAATACCAACAGAAACTTCTGAATTGAGATTTCCACACACAGCTGTGCGTCCATTCTAGGGTTTTGTTTTTGTTTTTGTTTTTGTTTTTTAATCAGATCGTTCTTATAGAAGGGAGTAGGTTTCACCCTCCTTCATACAGTCAATTCTCTAATACACTTTACTATATCTAGAAACAGAAGGTAAATTGGTCTAACTTGTTAAATTTTGGAAATCTTTTGCTCTAACACTCTTTCAGGTCCCTACTAGGTTGTTGTTTCTGCTTTAGACAAGCAGCTGCCTTTGGAAGCTTCGGGTTCCTCATTGTCAGGGCAGACAGTATAGCAAGTTTGCCTGGGGACTTTTCTTAAACTGCAGATGGCAACCTGTGTCCTAATGAGTCTTTAGAATGCGGGCAGGGAAACACCTGGTTGCTCAGAAGCATCTGCACTGGTGTTGACGTGCAACATGGCCTCCACGGTTGGTATTAGCCGTGTGATATTTTCCAAGTAATTCATTTGCAGCGCCTGTTCCAGGAGCCTAGGACAAAACAGAGGAATAAATTCAACTAGGCATAACAATTTTGGAGACAGGATTTCTCCAAGGAAAAAGAAAACTTACCAGTCCATATCGAGATTAATTTTACTGGGATCTCCAGTGAGCAAATCCCTCAGCTTTGCAGATAGTATGTTGTCGTGGTACAGTAAGCCAGAGGCGAGATCGGTGCCCAGCTCTGCCACTTCAATCAGTTGCAGGTGAAAGGCATGGTCTTCACACAGCCTCTTGAAGCTCATATTAGGGAACTGGCAAGACTTCTCGATCGAACTGAAAGTCTCTGATTCGCAGAGAAGTTCCGTCAAGTTCCGAAGCTGAGACAGCTTCCCAGAAAGGGGAAAGGAGAGAAAATAGATTAGTCATGTTATTTGGCATATTTAGTAGTTGAAAATAGGTAACCAAATTTGATCCGGTAAAAAATGTTTCTGCCTATGCATTAGTTAGGCTTTGGGCTTAGCCTTATAACACAGCAGCGTCCTTTGCTGTCTCTCTGTACTTCTCTTTCCTAAGAATCAGTGGCATAGGTCTGCAGGTTTTTAAAATGTAGTTTTAAAAATTAAGAGGGATAGTGAGATTGCTCAGTAGTTTAGAGAGGTTGCTACACAGTTTTGAAGACGGAAGTTTCTATCCAAGTACCTACGTAACAAGCCGGGTGTCCTGCAGACTCCAGCTCCAAGGGATCAGACCCCTTTTGGGGTTTTGCACAGAGGGGATGCGTTTTCTCAATTACTGATCAGTGATAGAGGGTCCAGCCCATGGTGGGTGGAGTCATCCCTAGGCCGATGGTCCTGGGTTCTATAAGACAGGCTGAGCAAGCCAGGGGAAGCAAGCCAGTAAGCAGCACCCTCCATGGCCTCTGCCTCAGTTCCTGCTTCTGGGTTCCAGCCCTGATTCAGTTCCTGTCCTGACTTGATGGACTTGTGATATGCAAGTATAAGCTAAATAAAGCCTTTCCTCTCTAACTTGCTTTTTTGGTCCTGGTGTTCATTGAAGCAATAGAAACTCTGACTAAGACAAGTAGTTTTTTAAAATACAGTTTAAATCACAATCACTTTGAATTTATATTTAATTTTTATTTTATATTATGTGTAAGGGCAGAGGGGAGGCAGATTTGTCTTGAATTTTTTCAAAAAGCCTTTTCTTCTTCACATCCATCATGATGACTGTGATATATAGCAAACAGAACCAGAAAATAACAAGTGTTGATGAGGGCGTACAGGCATTATAACCTTTGTGTATTGCTGGTAGGAGTGTGAGATGGTACAGCTTCTATGGAAAACAGTATTGCACTTTCTCATGACTGAAAAATAAAGTCAGCATATGAGCTCAAATTCCACTTCTGGGTCTATGCTTCAGGGAATTGAAGCTAGTGCTTGGAGAGAATATTTGTATACCAATGTGCACAAAAGCCTTATTGATAATAGCCAAAGAATAGAAACAACTCAAAGAATGAATGGATAACCAGACTATATATAAAAATGAAACAATGTCTAAGGTGCTATATGTGTGTATATGTATAAATAAACATATATGTATACACACATATACATATATACAAATATACATATATGTATATCCTTAAATAGAAAAGGATATGCTGTTATAACATGGGGAATCTTGAGGAAACCATGCTAAATTTAATCAGTCACTTCAAATGCTATATAATTCCAATGTATGGGTAACCTAGAGGAGTGAAGTTCATAACTCAGAAAGTCAAAGAGGGACTAAGAATTCCCAGAGGCTGAGAGGAGAGAGAGGTGTGGAGTGATAGAAAATGTTTACACTTGCATGGTGAAAGGGATTCTGGAACAGTGCTTACCCAACACCAGGAATGCATATAACCTGACTGACCTCTACAGCTAAAAATGGTTATGGTCTAAATATTATGGTATTTAGGACAATTAAATTTTAATCAACATTTTCTTAAGTCTTTAAGCTGGAGCATGCATTAGCAACTCCATGGTGATAGATCTAATTTTCAGGCATTGCCTTGTTATGCGTATTGGCTTTTGCCTTTTGATGTGTTTAGAAAGACTAAGCATTTTTGTTCTATGGAAATCGTCAAAATGACTTAAACTCCCAAACTGGCAAGAAGAAAGGATCCTGAAACTCTAATGATCTAAGCTCTCTAATATGTTCCTGAGATTGAATCCCCAACACTCACTGCCTACCCATGCCTACTGCCCCAGGGGAGACGGGGAGGAGAGATACCAAGATCTCACTGACTTGCTTCCAGCTCAATGAGAGACCTTGACTCAAAGTGTCAAGGTAGAGAGAGATAGAGGAAGATGTCACAAGTCCTGCTTTGGCTTCTGCGTGTTTGCACATGAGTGCACGAGGACACAGACACACATGTCTGCAACTCACACACACATTCACTGCATTTGTCAGTATAACAAGATGTGGTGGTGCACACTTCTAATCCCAGCACTCAGGAGGCAGAGGCAGGAGGATTGCACTGTTAAGTCCAGTATGGGCTACGCAGTAAGTTCAGACCATCCAGGATAATGGAGTGAGATGTTGTTTTAAACAAAGCATATGCTAACTTTAGACTACCGATTTTCCAAAGCCCTATACAGAGGCTGTCTCCATTGACATCGGCAGAGGTTCAGACCTATGATTGGGTAATGATTCCTCACTAACTCCATTTCTAGCTATGACAGGCTTCCTCATTGTCCAGGAGCTCTCAAATGAAAGAGAAATTTAATTCATATGATCATGAAGAGTCTATAATATTATAGACATCAACTGATAAGTCTTTAATCGATGCTCCTGACCCTTGGCCAGTAAGTGTGTGTGTGTGTGTGTGTGTGTGTGTGTGTGTGTGTGTGTGTGTGTGTGTGTGTGTGTGTGTGTGTGTGTGTGTGTATTTCAAAAATGTTGAAGGCATTACAATAAACATAGTATATTGTTTGCATTCCTGCACAACATAAGAAGTTTATTTTATGCAGTCAAGAAGTGTCCCTTTCTACCAAAAGAACCAGAGGGGGGCAGAGGAGAAGAGATTAAAAACAGACAAGGAAAGGAAAGAACACAGACACTCTCAAACAAGATGTGTAAGCAGAAGGCTGAGAAATAGAAGGCAGTGTTCTAAGTGGGCAGACATTTTGTGTTTTGGAGGATCTACCCACTGCAAGGAATTCTATGAGTAAAATTTGGGTACTCAAATGGCTGCCACACTGAGGATGGCAGGAAGCAATGGCCATAAAACCATAGGCGCCCGGCTTCACTCTTTCATAGCCATGTGCTGAGTAGCAGCTCAGAGAACACAGCGCCATTGTTGGTGTCCCACCTTGTTTATAAGCTCATGACTCATCCCTTTCATTTAGAGATATGTGCTTGTAGAGATGAAGGAAGCCTGGATTCGTCAGGGTTTCTACTCCAGCTAAGTGATACCCCCACAAAGCAAACTATGATGCTAGCTACCGCCTTCCAAATCGGTACTGGAAGTCTCAGTACCAAGAGCTCTGGATTCCTCAGGCCTCACCTCGGGTTGACCTCCTAAACCACAGTTGAAGCTCTTTCTCCCTACTGTTCTCTGACTGCACTGACTCCACAGAGGCCATGGGGTTTTCATTTGTTTGTTTGTTTAGATTATTTCAGACATGGCATATGTAACATTCTCCCAATCTTAATCTCCTTCTAAAATACAAAATTTGCCTTCTTCATATTTGATGCCGAACTCAAACTCCTCAACTCAGATGTCTGTAGGACCTGGACGTGGCTTTTCTCTAAAGTCCAGTTTCTGACTTTCCCATAGGTACCTTCTCCTTCCTGTGACTCCAGGTAACCGCATCTGTCTTTGAGGCTCATACCTCTCTGGCTTCTTACAAACTTGAGTTTCTAAGTCTGGAATGCATGAGTATGACCCAATGATACACAGCCTTCAAGACTCAGAGTAAGTATTACGTTCTCGGCCAAGTTTCTTCCTTTCACTTCTGTACCCCATAATCTGAGTTCGATACCTATCTTTACACGCAGAAACCCGTCGGTCCGCATACCACATCCTTTATCTTACTCTGTTACAATTGTGACTCTCACTTCCTGACTTCTCCCCTGGCAAGATTGTAAGAACTTGGAGGTTGGAGATTATTGTCTTATAAATAAAAGAGCAAATTGTCCTAGTAGGAGCCATTTCAAAGAAAAGATTTTCTAAAGTAAATTGTGGACTGCAGAGGTCTTCATTGTCTGCAGAGGAAGAAGGAAAAATGACTTTGTAAAAATCACAAGGTTGCATGGGGAGCCCACTGGAAAGGGACTTTTATCCCGACCTATCAGCGAGGAGTTTTGTTCAGATGCTATCAGAGTTCAGTATCCATATAAAATAAATGAAGGGGGCACAGCTGTCTGGAAAACAGGGGAAAGGAGATAAACTAGTGTTGCAGAAGTGACATTTACACTGATTCTTGGAAGATGAATAAGAACATTCTGGGTGAATGTATGCCTTCTTTCTCATTTGCATAAATTAAGATAACACTAAATTAAGTACATTAGAAAATTTGATTCATGTAGAAAAGTGGGGCTAAAAGGTAGGTAGTCTAATGAGCACATTTATCTGTAATATACATGGACATAATGTTTTGCATGCCTGCTTAATTACGGCTTGTTTACCACACAGCAAATCACTTGCTTGCCCTAAATAAACCACTTCTAATTTAACTTTATCCCAGGCTACATAGATCTAATTAAACCGCAGTTCTTACTAGGAAAACTGTTTTCAAATCTTAATAGAGTTGCTTTAAAAATGAATTTCCTGATAATCTGTACACTGTGTGAACGATAGGCAAATAGCAGGATCTGATTCAAGCTTAGAGATTTACAGGCTCGATTCTTCCCTTTCCTTCTTCAGCGTCACACATTTTAATATGACTTCTTAGTGCCCGATATGATGACAAGAAAAACAGATATGTTAAGATTTGAGACCTTTGTGCACCGTGAAGTCGGGACATTCGCTTTTGAAATCTACTTTTATAGATATGGAAGTCAAGAAATTAAAAAATAATAATAATACAACGAACTCCCAAATTAGGAAGCTTAATAAGATAGCTATATTGTGAAATGTTTATAGACGCTTACGAGCACTGTAAGTGGGCTCTTAATAGATCATCTTATGCTGAGGACGACATTAAGGACATTATGTAAAATCAAGCACCTTTGTCACCCTTTGGCCTGAACAGAGCTGCAGGGGAAAGGAGGTCACCTGTAATCATCAGGCATTTTAACTGAATCTTCCTAGCATATCGCCAAAAGTATTGCTATTCTGTTATTTATGTTTCCTTTCTTGACTTACCTTGGATTTCAGGATCTCAAGAAATGGAGGGAAGCCGTCCTCATAGGAGCCATTTTGAAGGAAAGGTTTTCTAAAGTGAATTGTGGACTGTAGAAGCTTTAGATTGTCTGCAGAGGAGGGAGGAAGAATGACTTTGTGAGGATCACAAGGTTACCTGGGGAGCACAGTGGAAAGGGACTTTTCTCCAGACTTATCAGCAAGGATTTCTTTAGAATAATGTTGTAGTTCAATATAAATATAAAATGAGTGAAAATTAACCTTTCCTTGAACCATGTGGACTATAGAGTTCATTATTTCTTAAAATATTCACAGATAACGCTGCTTAGAGATAAAAGATGTTTCTAGTACAGTACCGCACAGCACTAGCTCTTTGTGAATTAAATAATTTTCTTATTTCTGACTCTGGGATACACTAGGCTGGAATATGTTAGGGCAAATAGACTATATAGTCAATATACCCAAGTATGTACTTCCAGCCATAATTTAGTAATATTGGGGAAACAAACTCCAGGCTAAAATATGTGTTGTACTGTTTGCTTGATACCTTGTGGTATAGAAAAAAAGAATGCATGTGAGAACAGTGGAAAATGTTTGCAGTCTTATAGTTTGGGTTGTGATCCTAGCCTAGCTGAGCCATCTCTCCAGCCCAGTCACAGTCTTTATAATTTTTGCTTACATAGGTTAAAAAATTGAAAGTTCAATGTGGGGAAGCGGTCTGACACAGGGTCCCCTTTGTTCATGTAATATGCTAAAACTTTGGAATTCTTGATTCTTTATCTTAATTTTTCAACAACCTAAGAACACTAAGGACACGGAGAATGTCATGAAGGACTGCATAAGCTCCTGGTGACTCTGGATTCTTGGGAAGTTTGTCCAGGTAACCCATATCACGTGATCTAGTAGGAACCCATCCTCCTAGAATTTGTTCGGGTGACCGTGCAATGCAAGTAGCAGCAAGAGGTCAGCCTAATGACATTAGCAATTCCACTTTAATATTAAATCACTTAGCTAAAACGGAAGTGTAACTATGAAAAAGAATATATTTTTTTAAAAAATCTCCTTTGATGAGTTGATGTCTGAACCGATTAGAACAGAACATGAGCTGAGCTAGAGCATCACCTGGTGATCCCTTAGCCAAGTTGTCAGTCATGTTCCTTACGCATGCCAAATAAGGAGAATATGGACTTCTGGATGATATGTTCAAGATGGCATCTTCAAAATTTTCCAGGATCAGGAGCCTGTCAATCAGATGAGAACATATGATTAGGATTCGTAAAATGGAAGCAAAGTCATTTAAACTGTAATTTGTTGGCCTGGGTACCAAACCCCCTGTGAAATCGGGTACCCACCTTCACCAAGCCCTGCTGTCCAGAGGTAGCACACCTCTGAATGTGTGCTTGTGTGTGTGTGTGTGTGTGTGTGTGTGTGTGTGTGTGTGTGTGTGTGTGTGTGTGTGTGTGTGTGTGTGTGGTGTGTCCCTGCCACGTCAACCATAAGGCTACCTCCCCAATCCATGGGGATTTTTTCATCACTGGCTGCTGTTACATTTTAACTGACAAACAGAGAATAAATAATAATGCCTGTTTGAAAGACATATGCCCTGAATTATGCTAAACAGTAGGCAAAATAACTAATAGCAGGTTCTGTAAGATATTAACTTGTATTTTATCAAAATGCTAGTGAGTGAGCCCCCTCCAAACACAGCTAGTAATGTAGAAAAAAGCACTAATATTAAAGAAGCCTCCGGATGTGGGCTAACGACTCTGGATCCTGAAGGAACATTAAAAAGAAATAAACCAACGCTAGGAAAAGTTTCCAACTTGGCAGCAAGAGCACACTTTATTGGTCATAAGACTAACTTTTAATTTTAATTCACATTTTATACATTTTTTCTTTTTAATTTCTTTTCTGGTGATGGGGATTGAGTCCAGTGCCTTCTGCAAGCCAGGCAAGGGCTCTACCATTGAGCTACCTGCCCAGACTTTTAAATTTTTACACCCTTATTTATTGTGGGAGAGTAAGAAGTGCAAATTCCACAGAACATGTGTGGACAGATACAGGAAGAAAATTTGCTGCAGTTGGCTCTCTCTTTCCATCACAGAGATCCCAGGGACGGGATTAGGTTCACCAGTTCGTGCAGCAAAGGCCTTTACCCATGGAGCCATTCTGATAGATCACGAATGTTTACTTTAAAGCACTGATTCTAAAAGCTCTTGTTTAGGTATTTCCTTGTCTAGAGACTGTGGAAAACGCCATGTTTGCTTGCCTTAGATCTCTAAGCTTTCGACACTTAGCTTTATCATTTATCAAAGCCTCCATGAAAGTAATCAATGCTATCATCAATTGACAAATAAAAGGCAGGGAGTGCAGGTTTAAACGAGTTTGTATGGCCCAAATAAAAGGAATCATCTGTCAACTGCATTTCCATACTAAATCACCTTGTAACTAATAATAACCCAACAGAATAGGATGGCTACAATGCCAACCTATTGTATAGATTAGCTGTAGAACACTGAGTCACGCCTGCATGCAGGTAAGTTTAATGAACTGTCTCTCAATCCATGGTATCAGCCAGCCAAGGTCATGAGGCAAGAAAGGAAGAAAGGAATAAAGGAAGGAAGGAAAGAAGGGAGTGAGGGAGGAATAAAGGGAAGAAGGAAGGAGAGAGGGGAGAGATAGATAGATAGATAGATAGATAGATAGATAGATAGATAGATGGATGGATGGATGGATGGATGGATGGATGGATGGATGGATGGATGGATGGATGGATGGATGGGTGGGTGGGTGGGTGGGTGGGTGGGTGGGTGGGTGGATGGATGGATAGATAGATAGATAGATAGATAGATAGATAGATAGATAGATAGATGATAGATAGATAGAAGCTAGAGGAAGAAAGGAAATCACCCTGACCTATTGATTTTGAACATGAGACAGTATTAATGGAACTGGGAGGCAGGTTAAAAGATGCTAAGGATAAACTAAAATTCATTTAGGGACACAATGCCAAACAAGAGACCAACAGAATTATTGAAATTGCTGTAGAGTATATCTATTTGGAGGGGGGAAGATTATCCATTTATTTCATTCCTTTGTAGTAACAAGTACAGATTTCAAGATTTCCTGTGCACACCTTGAAGGAATGACCCATTTAAATTTATATTCCATCCTTTCTGACCATGGAAGACTTCCTAGCATTCACATTTGTGTGAGCATTCAGTGGATACAGTCATCTGTAGAAGAGACGTGGGAAACTGCAGAGACATTAGCCATCGAACCCGTCTGCCAATGACTACACCTCAGGATGGCTTTTTGTGCACTGGTTCCAGTAGGAAGGTTCTCATGGATCTTACCTTCCCTCTCTCTGTTCCCACTGCAAGATACATAACACTGCATGTAGAGCCAGTTCTCCCAGGCAGCAGTGTCAGTAGCAAAATGTTGGCCTAACCTCCCACAATAGCTGAACTTGAAGTGACCCAGAAGAAGCATATAACCCTCCCCCCCCCCGCTTACTTTTGTAGAAAGCACTGATGACACCTTTTAAAATGACTTAATATGTTCAAAAATTTAGATGACATATATATGCCCCTGTTTTGGCCTAAACACCATGAGTCCTTTAAATGACTAATTTAAACTTCTTTATACAAAATCCTTTCTTCAACAAAGTGCTTACAATAAAAGATAGGTTATGGATATAAACGCACATCTGTGTGCACGAGTGCAGGAGTGCACACACACATAAATTTTAAAGCAGCATTAGAACATGAGTAATGATGGAAAGCTGTGAGAAAAAGAGTGAGCTTGAGTAGCCGTCATTAGCACAAGCTGAACCAAAAGCCTTTCTGCCTTGTGCCGTTACTGCTGTGGTGTGATCATTTTAAAATGGAAATGGAGAGAGAGTCTAAAGAAACGCCTTAATTTCATCAATCCCAAGACTCATCTACGGGTATTGAATTCCCTCTAATAAACTGACAGCAGCAGCTGAGGGATTTGCAAGACAGAAGTGCTGAGGACTGTCAATGCTATGCATGCCTGTAGGCTCTGACAGGAATCTCTCACATCCTCACCAAGCATCCACAGTGTCAATTTAAAGAGGTTTTTTTATTTTATTTTAAAGTTATTATTATGTATGATGGTTATCCATGGATTATATCAAAAGTCCCAGATATCTGAAACATAGCGTAACATAAGAGGACGTTGGATTCTCTGGGATTGACAGTAGCATTGGATGTGAGTGGCCATGGGAATGCTGGGAATGGAACCTGGGTCCTCTGGAAGAGCAGCCAGCATTCGTCACTGCTGAGCCATCCCTGCAGCCCCTCCTTACCTTTTTGAGCACATCACTGCTCTCTCAGTCTACTAAGCAGCCACGCTGTGGGACATCCTGACTCTTCCCTAACTGTGTTTTAGAACCATTGAGCAACGTCTCCTTGCCTTTTGACTCTTCGATTTTAATTGTGCAGATTTCTACTAGTTACAAACATGTCTTTGGCGTGACTAAATTCTTAGAACCACAATAGCATGATTTATCAAGCCAAAGCAATCTTTACCCACGAGACCAACTAGTCTCTAAATTTACCTAAGTTTGATATACTGCTTGCATTCCCTGTCCTAATTATGAGTTCCTTCAGAATCTGCTCACGTGTGTGGTCTTTAGACACCATGGTGACTGCTGTCATTTCCTGGGAAGTCCAAAATTAAATGATTTGTAATCTTTTTCCCCCTGCCACGCCAACATTCCTGAGAGCAGACAAAATTTGCATTATCTTGATTAGGCTTTAAGAATATTTTGACTCTTAAAAACGCCAAAGAAATAGCAATGTAAAAATTCTGGACGCTGCTCTGGTCTGAATGTGTTGAAGTCTCTATACTGACATTCTACATGCCACGATGATAATGACCTTAGGAGGTGGGGTCTTTGGGGACAGAACTCTTATGGGTGGGACTGGTAGCCTATACAAACAGCCTTGGAAAGAAGGTGCCCTTTATGATCTGGAAGGTAGGCTCTTCCCAGACACCAAATCTGCTCCCTCCGTGATGCCAGGCTTACAGTGTGGAAAGTAAGTCTCCATCATTTGCCAGTAGCCCTGTCTGTGGTATTTTGCTACAGGAACTGAACAGGCTAAGGCAGATGCTTATGTATTTTTCATAGAGAAAGAAACAAGTGCCCATGAGACTCGGCTCGCAGGCACAAAGAAACCCTTGCAGACATGGCGGAGTACATCTCAGAACTGGAAAAGAGCGCCTCAGGCTGTGTTATCCAAACTACGTTAATTAATACGCCCAAACTAGTTTCAACTTTACTACATTTGATAATGCCCTTCGATGGAGCACCGGTTTCCGGGCTGATAAGATAAGGTTTATGAGAGGCTTGGTTTATCCAGCCTGCTAGCCCACGGTCGGGAAACACAACTTACTGTGCAGCCAGACTGCTTGGGGACAGTGCCTCCTCATCATCATCAGTCCACGCATGCGTTGAATTGTCACCTACAGCAATAATACACAGGTCAATATAGAACATGTTCGTTCAAAGACACTTTCCTCCTTGTCAAAAAAATTACCATAAGTCAAATTAATAGTGGAAAAAGAAGGTGCAGCGTTTGTTTTGTTTTGTTTTTACAAATGCTATTCATTTTCTTTTTGTTGGAAATATGTAAGGTGTTTGTAGGAAATGGGGCCTTTTGATTAAAATAATCCTAGCTTATTCGTTTTTCGTTCATACATCAGACCATATTATTTCGTCCCGAGACCTGATTCCATAGGTGACTTTCAAACACCGTAATGAAGATTGAGCACCAAGCAATTTGTTGATCAAATCAGTCTAATGTGACACTCTGGGTTGTTTTATCTGTCGTCCCTTCCCCCACCCAGACCTGGGCCATTCAGATGTAGACCTGGGAAGCATTTGCCCTCGCTGCTAATCTACTTTATTTCAAGGAGCAGGCAGTGATCACTGCACGCAGCTATGAATGAGCACTGGCCAATGTAAACAGGATTGTGCAGTCGTTATCTCAAACAAGAAGTTGCCAGGGCGGAGCGGGGGTGGGGCGAGATGGACAACTATACTGGTTGCAATGAAGCCATAGTAACCGCTGAGATTTATCCCCTGAAGATAAAAAAGTCAGTGATTCTGCTTGTTATGTAAGTTGAATGATAAAGAGAAAGCAGGCGTAGAAACAACATGGAAACTGAAAATGAAAAGTTCCTTAGGCAGTCATGGTGTAAATGAAAACACTAAATCCAGGGCATTGGGCTACCTAGCTTCCGAAGGGTATCAGCCTTCTATTCTCGAGCTGCTTCAGTGGGCCAGGATGCTCAGGTGCAGTCATGTTTTAACATGGGTTATCAATAGGATATCAATTAGCCACTTTAATGGTTCTTCCATTGTTTCTAGGTCATGCACCCTCCTGTCTTCTAAAACTGCCTTTGTGCAGAGACCCATGCTTTTGAAATGTTTTCTGTTCTATTGAAATAAATATTTAGATAAAAGAATATCCCAGAATTTAACACCCGCCCCCATCCACTTTCTGAATTGTTCTTCATGTCCAAGTTGGCTTGGCCGCTAGTAACTGTCAGAATGGTCTTTTTTGCTTTTCTGTTCAGCGGAGTGAAATTTTCTGAGAATTATCAAAAGGGCAATTGAATATTATTGTCCTCCTTATAGAAAATGTATAATCAAGGTAAAAGACCAGCAACAAAGACATCACAATAAATACATCTAATTGGTATCAGTAATAACATTGATACCCATATGTTGAAAAATTAAGAACAGAAATCTATTGCGTTTTATGATTTTTCAACAGAAATGTTTGCACAACCATTTTTGCCAAGGTCTGTCTTGCTCACATTGAACTTCTGTGTGAGGCTGTCAGCAACTGGATCAGCATTTGTACACCCTCTGGTTATGGAGTTTCTTTTTTCCATTAGGCCAATAAAGAAAATCACTAACAGAAATTAACTTCATGTTATCAGTGAGGCTTAACTCTGAACTTAAAAGAAACCTTTCTGTCTGTCCACTGGAGGCTGTAAAGCACTTTGGAAGAAATATCCTTATCAGTAGACTAACTAGACCAAAATGAGTGGGAAACATTAAAACCATTGAAAAGCAAGATTTTACTTCTTTAACTTTTTTTTGGACCAGGCATGTATAAAATGGTATCCACAGACATCTAGATAACATTCTGCATTGGTAGTTTGTTTTTTTTTATTATAATTACTTTGGGGGAGTGGCCTATAACGAAATGGATTTCACTGTAATGGTGCTCCTTTTTCTCCTATTTATATTTATTTATTTAATTGATTTCTTAGCCATGCCACAGAATGAGTGTTAAGGTCAGAGGTCAACTTGGAGAATTGGATTTCTACTTCTACTTGTGAATCCCAGACTGAACTTACATCATCGTTCTTGTCAGCAAGTATCTCACCCACTGAGCCACCATGCTGGCTACTCCCTGTGACATTTTCATATAATATACATACACATATATACAATAGATGTATGTGTGTATGTATGTATATGAATGTGTCTATATATATGTGTATGTATGTGTTTATGTATATGTGCGTGTAGTATGTGTATGTGTGTGTATGTATGCATGTGTCTGTATGTATATGTGTATGTATGTGTATATGTATATATGTGTGTATATATATTATGTGTGTATGTATGTATATATATGTATGTATGTGTATGCATGTATATGTGTATACCATCATACTTTGTCCTTACCTGCCCTCCACTGCCTTACTCCATTCTCTTCTTTCTCCTGTTTGCTCAACCTCTTTATCCTTCCAAAGAGTTACCCGTCTGCTTCTATGATACATACTTTCCACTACTCTCTCTTTTTTTCCATCACTCCCTTTAGATTCTTTCTCTCTTTTCATGGTCTCCTTTTCAATTTCCTTCCTATTTATCACCTATTTATCTACCTAAACTTAAATACGAGTTCTAGATATAAGAATAAACCTGGTATTTGTCTTTCCAAGCCTGGCTTATTTCACTTAACAGAATGTTCCCTTGCTTCATTTATCTTGCTGAAATGTTCATACTTTTATTGTTCTTAACACCTGAAAATTCACTGTGCATATATGATTTGCATCCTTTATCTATTCTAGTGTTGATGGACATCTAAGCTGTTTGCATATCGTGGGTATGATGAATAATATGAGAATAAACACGGATGTGCAAAAACACCTGTGCTGTACTGTCTGTAAGCTGGGGAGCATTACTGCTTCAATAATCAACATTTACTTTCTTAATTATTATTGCACATGTATGCAGTATGTATGTGAACATTGGTACATATATGTACCATAGTACCATAGCACACATTGGGAAGTCATCAGATTATCAAGACAAGTGCTTGCTCTACCCCCCAACAATCTTGCCCATGCTGTACTCTATATTAAAACACTGTTTCTCTGGACTTATGACTTTGCAAAGGAGCACATGCTCACAAGTCACAAAAGAGACCTCTGCTCCTGAACCTCAGTCTTCATAAAAGGAAGCACTTAGTATTGGGGACCCAGCAACACCAGGCGGGGCAGAATACAGAATTGAGACACCTTACCACAAAGAGAGGAGACAATAGCATCTCCATGTCTTCCTGGCTGATGTGGAGACTTCTGAAGGTGCCCTAAGTGTATTTCAAATTCAGGCTGGATTAGAGCCATGGCGTAGGTAGCAGGAAGTGTAGTGTATCAGACTGTGTAGGATACTGGAGCATCACTGTGAAACTTGTCATGGTGGAAGAATTGTGGCCTGACATGTTACACTCTGTAACTTCTGTGGCTGACTAGAAGTTTTGCAGTCTGATGGCAGCAGGTACTGATGTGTTCCAGTGAGAAACTATGTGTCCTAGGGTGTCTGAAAGACATGAATGGGGTGATCTATAAAAGAGCTCAAGGAACCCGGCTTTGTGAACAGATAGGTTCAGAGTCTACTCTCAGACTGACATCTTGTTGGCAGAACAACACATATCGAGCCAGCTATGAAATGGGATAATACCTCAGAATTGTTGTAGTAATAAAATCACTTAACATTGACACAGACAATACTATTATTTTCTTCATTTTTAAGAGTGCTGCCGTGAGATCTACAGAAGACAAGCAACTGCACTGTGAGTAACCACATCCCTGTGCCTCACATCAACACAAAGCTCAAGGAACAAGTACATGCCCTTCAAATATACGGCGAAAAATCATCAAGACTAACCCTGTGGTAACCTGGCCAAGGTGGCAAGTATCTGCCCTTGTGGTCAGGACACTCGTGTAGATGAATTCGCATTATAGGTTTGAATTCGACGTTCCAGAAAGATTCCCCGGAATACCTGTGGAAACCTTTCAAAGGTGATGCACTTTCTGTTCAAGCTGGGATTAATAACTAGGGAAAGAGTTGGCTCAGTGCTGCTACCCTCACCGATGACCTCACACGTGCTTAGATTTAATAACAAAGAGGAGTTAATCACATCCAACTTTGCAGATAAAAATAACTTTTCTGGCTGCATTTCCTTGTTACCTTGACCATCCAATGGCATGTTTTAACATTTTCTAGGTCATTAACATAGCCATGTTTATAAATCTTGACCATTGTTAAATATGGAAATATAGAAAACTGGATTACATCATTCACCAGGAAAGGGTTTGGCTGTCACATTAGTAAGAAATACTGTTTACTTCTGACTTCTCAAGCACAGATAAACTTTTGTCTTCTGGGGAAAAAAGCCTTGAGTTGATCACTTAATTATTTATATGTTGTTTTTATTAATTATATTCTTTTATTGTTATTAATTTACGATTTAAGTCTAAAAATGAAAAAAGAGTGATCATAGAAACGTGAAGTCCTCAAGTCTTTAAAACACAAAAATTAAAAAAAAAAAAAAAAAAGCCCACAAGGGAATAATTATCACACTGTTTAGTTCTCCAGGCTAGACTTTTTAAGAGAGTAAACCTCTCCTGGTGTTCATAAAAACATTAGTATTAGAAACAATCAACCATGTAAATGAGTCATTAATTCTGTAACTGTAGATAGGAAACGTCTCTTTACCGGCAGAAGCTCATGTATAAGTACGTCGGACTCAGCGCTTAGAATTCTTCCCGGGCGTCTAACGCCTGCTTTTCCTAAGGTGACTGAGACAATACGAGGAACAGTCGGCTTTTTGTCTGATGCTCGCAGTCCAGTCTGCTTACTTTAGAATCCAAAAGCAGAAGGCTACTTGTTTAAAAGCCGGCAAACACAGACAAGAAAGCATAATTCTGAATTCATTCAGAAGAGGTAAATGTTAACCTGTGTTTGCTTCGGCAGCAGGGATTTGTGTCTCACAGTTCTAAACCTTTGTGTGTGCCTGCGTGTGTCCACCCAACCGTCTCCATGTGGTTTCTAGATAATGACATTCTATGTATTCAAAGGTGACATTTTCAACCCCTGCAACATGCTCTCTTTGTCTTCCTGGGGGTGATTGGCTTTTACTGACAAATAATTTATGCTATGGTGTCTATCATGCATTTCTAGGAGGTTGGATGAGCATGTATTTTTACCATCAGAACATTCTTTCCAATATTTTTTAATTCGAGCATAGAAACGAGGGTGCATGCCAGGCATGGTGGCACTCACCTTTCACCCCAGCACTTTGAAGGCTGAAGCAGGTGATCTGTCACCCTGCTCTATATAGTGATTTCCAGGACAGCCAGAGCTACATAGTGAGACCCTATCTCAGAAAAACAAAACAAAACAAACAAACAAACAGGACACAAACCTTATAATTCGGTTTAGGCTTTTGTCCCAAAATGTGATAATATAAATCTATTCATTATGCGTACTATCTGATATTCATTTTCTATTCCAAACATAAACATGATTTTGTACAGTGAGAGGGCTCATTTTTACATAAAGAGAACTTTTAGGAATTTGTCTTCTTTGGAGCCATGGCTTCCTCTCTGTACGTCTCTGTACATTTCCCATCTAGGAATAATTCTGTGCCTACATGATCATATCAATTGTACCCTGCTTCGGTTTTCTGATGCACTTGGTGATGCTGTATTAATACAGCAGGATGGAAATGCGGTACCTTGTGCTGGGGAGTCCAGAGTGTTCAGCAGATGCTTAACAGACTTCTGGAGGGTGCTGAATCCTTCGTCAGTTTGAACACGTGGGTAAACCTCCCGCACTACCAGCAGCACCCTAATGAGTGGAGGAACAAATCAAACCAGATCGTGCGTCAAGGCTCACAGACAGAAGCGAAAGGTTATTCAAGGAGAAAATGGCTACAGTATAGAAAATGATTCCTATAAAAGACAAGATGCTGCCTTTGTAATTTAATTACTTCATTGTCTATTCATGCACAAAATCCCCCAACACTGTTCTTGAACCAGAACAGAGAACTTAATGTTTCCAGAATTGTAAAGATTTGTACTCAAGGACCTTGACCTGAGGGAGCAAAGGCTCTGTCAGGCATTTTGTTTTTATTTTTCCTATTAAGAATTATAAACAAGTGAGTTCAGCAGCCCACGATGAAATAAAATTTCCTTTTTTAATTAAAGGAAAAATTAAATACTAGACACTATTTTTGTTAGAAGTCAATCTTAGATCTAGTTTCAGGAGTAATTATATAAGCATGTCATATATATGAATATTTTGTTAATAAATGATAATTTTTTTAAAGCAAAGCTCTTACTAATTAAAGACTGTACTCTGTCCCACTGTATAAGTGGCCCACAGGCACTACTCCAAATGCAGCTCAAATTTAATTTCCAAACACCCCACATTGCCTTTCTGTGAGTTATGTAACCAATAAGACAGGCAGTCCACACTGGGGACACACAATTTTGTTTTTTTTTTTTTTTTTTTGCTTGAGTTCCTTCCACATCTCCAAGTAACAACTAATTATTCAAGAAATACCCTTTTGTCTCTTTATAATCCTTAGTGAATTTCTAAAAAGAGATGCAGCTACTGCGTGAGACTGTCTGAATCTCCCAAATACAGTGATTTGTACCAACAATCAGAGTTGAGTCAGCATTTTAATGTGAGTAGCAAGTAGCTTTAGCCCTGAGCCATCTTGTCTTGTTGGTTCCCAGGCTTGTTGGTTCCCAGGCTTGTTGGTTCCCAGTGCTTTGAGTACAAAAGACCACTGCCAACCATTTGCCATTGCAGAACTGACACAGCACAAATTAGCAACTCGTTTTTCCCTATCAAGTATCTCACCCGGAAGCTGAAAGTTTTCTCCAGCACTAGATCCAGTATGTGAGTAGAGAGAACCTGCATATTCTACACTGTTTTGGGAATCTTTTTAACTAGAATCGATTTACTCTTAGTCCTTTAGATATAAATGAAACCTAAACTGTAAGTATCTCTTAGGTAACTTCTAGCTTAATATATAAACATGCGTATAAACATGAACTCATGCTTATATAATACATATAAGATAAATATGCATCAATTATGCTTACACGTATTTTAAAAATTTGGTTCTCCAATGCTTCCATGAAGGTAATTTGACTTGTCTTGCCTTTTCAGATGGATACAGTTTTAAAAGTTAAATAACTGGCCAGGGAGTAGTGGCTTATGTCTTTAATCCCAGCACTTGGGAAGCAGAGGCAAGCGAGTCTTTATAAGTTTGAGGATCTCATGATCCAAAGAGTTAGTTCCAGGACAGCCAAAGCGACACAGAGGAAAAGTTAAATAACTTACCAAGGTTACCTGGTTAGTAATAAGCAGAGCTGGTTTGACTAATTTCAAAGTTTATATTATGACCTTTAGCATAAAAACTGCACCAACATGGTGGGGAGGAGGAACATAGACCGTTCATGCACAGAAGCACAGACATGGCTGACTTATTACCCTACATGTGCTTACAGTGTTCAGCCACGGGAGTGTGGCTGTATTTTGTTCTGCTTTGTCTGTGTAACGGTCAACATTGGGAAGTTTTATATTTGCTCTAAGAACCTTGTCATTTGCACTGGGTCTTCAGTAGCATAATTCTGGCCTGTTGAGAATCTCCTGGTTCTCTGAGTCGTCTCTGAACTCTGGTAACCATGGACACCGGCTGAATGGGCTGCACATTGTATTGATTTCAGCTAACTTAACAGCCAATCTCACTAGTTGGCCTGACACCTTAATCTATTGTTTCAAACTGAAGGACTGAACACTCACCAATCTAATAGCAGCATCATTATTATTAATATTATTAATAAACTGTCAGCAAGCTGAATTTATTTTTAGCTAATTCAAACACTAGTGAGGCAGGCTCCCATCCTCTCTGAAATACATTGAGTTCAAGATATATTTCATAGATTTTTTTTAATTTATCATATAAAATAGAAATTATTCAAAGCGAGTTACTTTCTTCATAAAGATTTTTTAAAGGGTTCCTGACTCATATCTCAGTGTAACCTTTTCCTCATAAAAGATGGGAATCATGTATAGTCTTTCATAGACCCTTCTGATATTGCCCATTTCTGCTAGTTACTGTTGCTATCTTAACAGCATAATCTGATATGGAAGATCATTAATATACAGATTACCATTGAAAGGGAGAGGAAAAAGAAAGTAAGTTTCTATGGCACCACTTGTCATTTTAGCGTGCACAACAAAGAGTCAAATAAAGCAATGAGACAATAATTTGATGAGTAATTTGAGTAAATCGTGACTTTAATGGCATTGTCAATTTAGTAATAATAATGAAGACTTATTTATTAAAATGTATTATAAAAATACAAATTTTACTTTAAAATGGAATTTCAATGAAAATTAACCTGAGACCTTGAATTTTTAGGTTTTCTAATCATATTTCAAAAAGCTAGGGGAAATAAAATTAATTTTAATACAGACTTCTATTTAGCTGAAACAAAATTTCTTCATTTGGCATCCAGTATTCAATATAAAAATTAGTAAAGTATTTAAAATCTTTTATCGTACTGTACCTTCAAACTTCACATGGGTTTTATACCAACATAGAAGCCACTTCAATGCAGATTCACTGTTAGCATAAACCTTTGCATTATATTGTTTTTTCATTTTCAAGTGAAAGCATATGTTTTTTAAAACCAGTGATGGATGAAACCCATGCATATTGTTGTTGGGAGGTATTGCTTCAGTATAGAATAATTCTGTATGTAGTGTGGTGTGTATGAAAGAGAGAGACTAATTGTGGGCAATTGCACACATCCAAGCACATAACAATGGGGACCAGAAGAAGATTTTAGGATGTCTTCCTCCATCATTTCTACCATGTCACATTGAAACAAGATGTCTTAGTGAATTGAATTCATCCAGGCTGACTCCTGGAATCCACTTATCTCCTCCCTCCCCCCATTGAAATTATAGATATACACAGACATCTCAAGATATTTATGTTAGGGGTTTGAACTCAGGCCTTTACTCTTGGGTAGCAAATATTTTTTTCCACTGAGCCATCTCCCTAGATTTTAAAAATAATTATTTCTTAAAGGGATAATTTAGTGTAAGGATGAATTTGATTTTTTCTAATATAATCAAAGACTGATCAACTTTAAGATGTTATGCACTGGCCACATATAGCTGTTGAAACTTGCTATTCCCCTTTGAAGATTTATTTTTTAATTATTTGTGACAGAGGGTATTATGTGCACATTAGTAAAGGTGTCCCTGGAAACCAGAGGGAGGTGTTGGATCATCTGGAATTGGAGTCATAGCTGTGAACTACCTCATGGGGTACTGGGAGTTGAACTCAGGCCCTCTGCAAGAGTAGTATGTACCCTCAACCCCTGAGCCATCTCTCTAGCTCCAGACTATTGCCACTCTCAATTGGGATGCTTTGCCCTATGTTTAAATTCCATCAAACTTACAGAAATTTTGAAGAAGTACACACTCAAGATGTTCCAAACTCATTTAGAAGTTTCCTAGTAACTAAATTAAGCACAAGTTTTAAAATTTTAAATTAAGGCTCAGTTGTCAGTTCCTCTGTCACCCTAGCACATGCCAAGGATTCAGAACCCTCACTGATCGTGATACCATAATAAAAATAGCAGATATATAAATCAACAGGAATTTACCAGATCATTAAGGAAACAATGTTGCTTAATTGGATCAAAGTCAAATGCCACTCTCTTGTAAAAGCAAGGAGCATAGTGGAGGAAAAACTTACAATCCACATATCTGATTAAGTAAAGATTTAAATCCATGTAGCCATATAAGCCAAACAATACCATCCCCACCTATGCTGGCTAGTCCTACGTCAACTTGACAGACAGTTAAAGTCATGTAAGAAAGGAGAGAACCTCACTTGAGAAAATGAGATCCAGCTGTAAAGCATTTTCTCAGTGATTGATGAGGGAGGGCCCAGCCCATTGTGGTTGTTACCATCCCTGGGCTGGTAGTCCTGGGTTCTATAAGAAAGCAGGATGAGCAAACCATGAAGAGCAAGCAAGTAAGTAGCACCCACCCATGGTCTCTGTATTAACTCTGCCTCCAAGAGCCCGCCATTTGTGTTTCTGACCTGACTTCTTACAATGATGAACTGTGACGTCAAAGTGTAGTCTGAATAAGCCCTTTTCTCTCCAACTTGCTTTTTGGTCATGGTGTTTCATCGTAGCAATAGAAACCCCTACTAAAACATCATCTGTTGACTTAGAAAGACCATACGAGAGAAGTCAATCCCATTTAGGTGACTCGAGTAAACGAACAGGGCTGTATTATATTGAGTGGTACACAGCAAACTCCACTGAGACATTTTATTCTTACTTAGCTTAGTGACATGTGCACAGGGCTCATGCTGTCCCTGAATGATCCTGTGTTACTGATCCAAGCTGGGTCTGTTCTGTGCCTCATCCTCAGAAACTACAGGATACAAAACGATATGAAGTTCTGAGGTGGGCACTCCTCTTGCTTCCTCATGGACGCCTGCTGACCTGGATGAGCAGACACAATGTGTCTTTCTTCTACACTCAACACACACTTACCTCCATTGCTAAAAATCTCAGGCAGGATGCTCAAGAACTGCTTTCCCAATGTTTAAATGACCTACTGGACAGCGACTCTCACAGGAACGAGTTTTTAAAGACTTCTTTGTGAGCAATTGTATTCCAATTAACGTTCCATTTACTTACCTGTTTGCCTTTTGAAGAACGCCAAATATACTGTTCAGTGAGGTGTCATTCTGAAACACGTCTGGTAAGCTGGACAGAAATTGCCACACTTCCCTTTGCTGCTGCACTTGAGAGAAAAAGGACAGCACCTGGACAAGTCCCCGGAACACCCTCTTCTGATTGTTGGGGTCACTTGACATCTTCAAAAGCCAAACCACAGAGGAAAAGGATAATATGTTAGCATTTGTAATCGCACAGTTTACTGTCTTGGGAAAGATTTTTTTTTTTTTTTTACAAAACTAGATTGTTCACATTCACGCTGTTTTCAAATCCTCACTCTGTTGGAAGCCATCTCTTTCTCAGAAAAACTGTGAGCATCTCTCAACATCATTGGATTTGTTTTCGCCTTTACAGTTCCAGATATTAGCATATTTAAAGTTTGATTAACAAAATTGTATCGTGATAAAATGTTCTAAGTTAGATATTAAGAAACTAAAGCTAACTTAATTAAAATGAAAATGAACAAGTTAACTTCTGAATGCTTTTCTTCTTTTAATATTTTGTGAGTTCTTTCAGAATTTAATATAGTGTGCTTGACCCATACTCACCCAATATGGTACTCCAAACCCGCTACGCCTTCCCTACCTACCCAACTTTGTGTTGTACTTTCTTTTTTCTTGCCCATCAAGTCCAACTAGTGTTGCTTATATATTCTCAGATGAGCAGTTTCCCACTGGAGTATCAAAGAAAACTGACTCTCCCTCTCCTGGCATCTCAATTGTCAATACCTCCTTGACTATCACTAAGACATCATGCCCACCTCTCCTCTCCATGCTGGGATTTGGTCTAGCTTGAGCTTGTACAGATCTTATGCATGATCCACAATCACTGTGAAGTCAAATGTGCAGATTCACTTTTCTGTCCACAGGACCCTGAGTGGGGAGGGGGTTCCTTATAACATTTCTGGGGAGCTGTAGGCATATTATTCCCATCTAAGTTATCTATTTTTGGTAGAGATCCATTAAAACTAATGCGTGTGAAAATGCCAGAAATATTTTATAGATATACTCATGTAGAAATATATTTACCAAAGTGCTTACTATCAGAGCTATACACAATAGAATAAAGTGTTTTCAGATTCTGTTGCAAAGCTATGGACATTAACTATAATGAACCCCTAACCTGGTCACCACACTATCAATAACTGTACTGTATCAGGGAAACTATGGCTTTTGGATCACATGATCCAGATAGTGTCTTCAGAAGTATTTCTTCATTATGTTCTCAGCAAAAGCAATTCTCTCCATAACCCCATTCACACCAGTCAGGAGGAAGCTTCCATGTGTCTTAGTTTGATTGGTTTTGAACAGAATAATTTTGGCCACTAAGGCTACTCTATTTGATGAAGAATTTAAGGGTGGAAGGTTTTGGTTTACTTGTTTGTTTTCTGTTTTTGTTTTCTGATACTGGGGTTGTGAACAAACATTCTCTCCCTGAGCTACACCTCCATCTGTACTGGCTTATGTGTGTGTCAACTCAACACAAGCTGGAGTTATCACAGAGAAAGGAGCCTCAGTTGAGGAAATGCCTCCATGAGACCCAGCTATAAGGCATTTTCTCAACTAGTGACCAAGGTGGGGGAGGACCCAGCCCATTGTGGGCAGTGCTGTCCCTGGGCTGGTAGTCTTGGGGTCTATAAGAGAGCAAGCTGAGCAAGCCAGGGGAAGCAAGCCAGTGAGTATCATCCCTCCATGGCCTCTGCATCAGCTCCTGCTTCCTGACCTGCTTGAGTTCCAGCCCTGACTTCCTTTGGTGATGAACAGCAATGTGAATGTGTAAGCCAAATAAACATCCTCCCCAACTCGCTTCTTGGTCATGATGTTTGTGCAGGAATAGCAACCCTGACTAAGACACCATCCCTCTTACAATTCAAGGATGGGAGAGTTTCATATAATATTTGAACTAATACAATGGTGTCTTTAACCTGGCTTTTTTGGAAACCAGATTACTAAAAGATAGATTTTTTAAAAAATTAAAAGTTACTTTCAGTATAATTAGAGAATCAAGGGTAAATTTTTTTTTTTTATTAACTTGAGTATTTCTTATATACATTTCGAGTGTTATTCCCTTTCCCGGTTTCCGGGCAAACATCCCCTCCCCCTCCCCTTCCTTATGGGTGTTCCCCTCCCCATCCTCCCCCCCTTGCCGCCCTCCCCCCAACAATCTAGTTCACTGGGGGTTCAGTCTTAGCAGGATCCAGGGCTTCCTCAAGGGTAAATGTTAAAGTACACATTCTTTATTCATTCCTGTCTATAAAATTTGTGAAGAATGTTGCATATAGATTTCATTAAGTTTAGCCTATTGGTATCTTGATTTTGCCATCACAACTTAAGACTAGCATACACAGATTTCACTGAACAGGATTGGCTTCAACATGTAAAATTGAGGAACAGGGAAAAATGATTCCATCAAAAGTCACCAGATGAAATTTGATGTCGTGAGAAAAATAAAAAGACATCACCCATTTTTCTAACTTCTGACAAGAATATGAGTCTCATAGTTGAATTATTAAACTTGCATTCTGTCCTGTGTAGCCACACTCCCGGGTCTCAGGGAACACACTCATTATTCAACATGGAGCCAAGCCGTATTTCATCTGAGGAGCATGTACATTAACCATATGAAATATTTCAAATCAACATCAAATCATTTCAGTCCTGCACATTTTAATGATAAATATCTGGTACTTAACATCAAATCCCGGGTGTAAATGTTTATGTGAGAAGAAATTATGCTGAAGTTCTCAGATATTCTAGTCAATATTTCCCAGTCCAAATGGGCTACAGAAATGCTTAGTAATTCATAGTGAGTCAGTTTGGAGATCCAAAGGAATATGTATTTATACATATACATATTTATACATATACATATACAAATATGTATATGTATAATATATATTATACATATATTATATATATATATATAATGCACTCACCTGAGAGACCTGATATTTTAGTTCCTGGAGAGAAGACTCTAAAAGTGTCATGTTTGAAAGGCAAAATTTGTTGAAAACATTTTTTCCTAGAGTGACCCAAGAGAAGGCGTAGTCCGCAGTGTACCCAGGGTAACTCTCGCACAGCTCTCTTCGTATGTCTTCTGGAGTTGAATTTTGCTTCAAGAGCTAGAAGTGTGTAAGAGAATTTGGAAGTGATATTAGAAAATATAAATAGGAAAAGATTTTTATCTTTAAGGCCACTGGCCTATCTTCACAAGAGCAAGGTTTAAAGTTCTGCCTTTCGAAACAATAATACACAGTTTTGCCTCTGTAGAGTTGTAGAGGAAGCATATGCAGGAAGGTATAAATTCTAGTCATGCTTTTGATTTAAATGGTCCACATTTCATTTGTATAACTGAACCTACTTCTTATGTTTTGCCAGAGAACGTAAAAGCACCCAATGTTTTCTGATAAAAAAAATCTTTGTGAATAAAAACTGTATTAATTTGGGGGGGCTTTGTGTGACATGAGCTCAAGTGCATTAACTCTGTGTTGTTTCTTGTAAAATTGGTCATAATTTTTGGAAGACCTCAAAAGAATGCTTCCAGATCTACTCTGACAACCAATTGTGCTTATTCCAAAAGGGGGCAGATGGCTTGCATTTCCTTGCAGAAAGATAAAAAAGGAAAATATAAAAATGTTATTTAAATAGATAAGCCAACCTAATTACAACAAGCAATAATGGGAAATAATTTTTCATAATGAAATTATTGTAACTGGGCGATATTTCCCATAGTACAGATGAAACACTCCTTCAGCCACAATATTGAACACCATAACAGTTTATGCATCTGCAATGTTAATTGCATTTAATTGTAATACTCAAGGGATTCCTTCCAGTAGCCAACTCATATGACCCTGTGAGGTAATGGCTAACTTCATTCTCCCTTAAGTTTCCATCATAAAATTTATACTCTTCTCCAGCAACTCAACTTCTAAGTATAATGGAACAAGACAGAATCCACTTATCTGGGAGGCATTGCAAGTGCTAGGTTTTCTGATCATTCATCCACAGCCCTGATCTAACATTACACATAAACTCACCCCAAAGTGATTTCTCTACTCATTCCTGCAAGGGTTGCAGAAAGCGGCAAAGAGAAAGAAAGGAATCAGAGAGATTGCTGACACAGCCATCGATATGTCATCCTAATTCCTACATCCCTGCCGTGTTCCAACTACTCTAAAAATATGTGTCCATACATACTAAATTCACTCGGGGCTTATATCTCTGGGATATGTGACTTTGTGCTGTCTCACAAAATTCTAAACTCCCATCCCATATGAAAAAGAGAACTTGGAAGTTCCAAGACCGTAAAGCAGTAATTTTGAGAACAGTGTTTCTATTCTATGTACTACAGAAGTTGTCTGATCCGATACAAACTCCTTCTAGGAAGCAAGAAGAAAGCAGAATGAAATGCTACGGATTTTTCTTGTGACCCAGTGAGGGGAGGACTTAGACCGGCATTAATTGGGAATGCTGAGGAACTCCAGGCCACCAAAGGAGCCTTAGCAAGCATGGATGTGACAGAATATCAATGTTCAATGTCTAGAACATACATACTATGATGTCTAGACTATACATACTATGATGTCTAGACTATATATACTATAATAAGAAAGTCTTCTATCACAGCTCAGGAAGGGTCAGCATAATTGTTGATTATGGTGTCCTTTCATGGAATATATTTTTGTGCTTTCCATTTATTTATATGATTTAGTTTGATAGGACATGACTCAGTTCAATGAGATGCCTCCGTTACATACAATGGTAACCCGAGAGTCGGTAATAATCTCACAGTGAGCAGTAGTGGCTAGGATTACTGGGATGGGGATAAATGTCAGAGGCATGTCTTACGATTCACATGGGAGAAATGCCCACTACATGGATAAAGTGTGTGAGAGAAACGGGGAGAGAAGACAAGGTGGGGAGAGAAAAGCAAGATGATGCAGCTAACTGAGGTGGCTGGAAGATAGCAAGAAATTAGAATGTAGTTAACTGCAGAGTAACTGTTTCCCTTTAAAGCTATTCAAATCCATTTTCCATACACACACATACAGAGAGAGAGAGAGAGAGAGAGAGAGAGAGAGAGAGAGAGAGAGAGAGAGAGAGGTTATAGATGCCAGCTCACAACTCTTATTAAAGTGTGTTTATTATCTTTCAATCCAAGGAATCATAAAGTAGGTGATCTTGGGAAACAGAAAACTCCATAGGTAAACTTTCTAAAATGTGTTAAGGAAAAAAAATATTTCTACTTAAGGGAGAGATTTCCATAGCTCCAATTTGTCCAAAGGTATTAGTGTGGATGAGGCATCAAATGCAGAGTTTTACAGCTTCGTATTTTATTTCCTTGCTTCATAAAATTGAAAGATCACATAAAATACTACATTATTTCCTAGTAAGTCAAAACTGTAAGTTCAATTAAGGGACTTACCAGGGCAGTAAATAAATGCCCAAGGCCTTAAGGAATTTGCAATGTCTGAAAATTAAGCTATAATTGAAAAGTGCCCAAGAAAAGAACCTGCCCGAGATAGTACTTAAACTGGAGACGTTCTGTAAACCCCTTTCTGCTTGGGAGATCCCTCCATCAATGTAAAATATGTTTGTCCATTGCAGAAATAAATGAAGTTACCTTTTCCAAATCAAGGATTCGTGTAAGCAACTGGCTGCCATTGAAATTTTCTGTGCCCATTCCTTCTGAATCATAGCTTGGTCTAGGAGGTATTGTGGCTGTGATAGAAGAGAGAGTATATTAGAAATGTAAATACACACACATACACATATGCTTGCAAGTGGGCACAGTCACATATGATTTCATAGCTATGCTATGTAACCTCATATGCCCCCACAGCAAGAATGTGCTTACATATGACTCACCCATGAGCATTGCATGCTGGCAAAATGGTAGTTTTTCTTTCTATATAAAATTGTCATTGTTTTAGTCTGCTCTTCTATTTCTCCCCACAAACATTTTGATGGCATTTGCATTCATTCCAGCCTCTGCCATTAAACTTCATCACCAGTGTTATTGCCCAATAAACAGAATCATTTCTGTGTGAGCTTAGAGGATTGAGGTGCTCTGACCAGCTCCATAGATCCATCATCTCCAACATCTGTTCCAAGGACCAACCAGTGCACATCTGGTGATAATGGTCTTTCTTTTTAATTATCCTATTGGGATGCTGAAACCTGTGTAGGATCATAAATCCCTCCTCCCCAAAGTGGTTCCTGAATGATATTTTAGACCAAATAGATGGGATGAAGTAATTAGTTTAGACTATAATATATTCTATCTGAGGTTCTCAAAGTGGCCTTGTCTAGTACTCCTTATAATGTGGTATAGTTTTCTGAGTTTGGGGCATTAATTAACTATAGAGTATAGATTCATATTTATACCATGAATGTCCATAAAGCAAGTATGTTGACGCTCTATAAATTTTGGGCACAATTATTTGTTATCTTCACAACAGAAAATATCAGCATTTAAAGATACCAGTGACATATTTCAGGAAGACCTTCATTTTAGTGCCTATCAGGACTGAATGATTTACCATCTGATTTCTCTGGAGCCAAGCAATCTATTAATTAGATAGGTATCCAGGAGAAGCAGCATGACCTATAGATACTGAGCAGAGCAAAGCTTAATAGACTGTGAGGCTGACATTACTTCTGCTGTGCCTGAACCTACTCAAGCAGATAGGCATGGATCAGTCATAACAACATTAACTCCCGAGACAACTGCCCAGCATACTGCCTATCATAGGTTTAAATCTTCCATTAGTATGATCCTTCTTTCCCCCAAAGGACCAATCAAATTCCAGCAAGTCAGGAACTTTGTTCTGTTCCATAGTAGATGCCAAGTCCCTAAGGTACCAAGTAGAAGATAACACACCCCCAATTCCTATTTGTCAAATGAATGTAAACACTCCTCTGGGTTAAGGGTTTGGGGTTCTAATTAGTGTTTACTCATGTAAAAAGTTAGAAATTTGTGTTTTTACAAAGCAACTGAAGAACTTCAAGGCACACCACACATATTTGAAGGGTACTGGCTTTATGAGAAACAGGGTCAAGCTGAAGACTTTGAAACATGGCATGAAGGGGGAGAAAAAGCCAACAGCTCAAAGATCACTGGACATCATCTGCCCAATGCCTATTGCTCTTATGACCTTGTACTTAAACTCACTGGGTTTCATAATCTTCACTCGTTAAAATGAAAGTTTGGACAAATCTGTGAAGTGTTTGACAATAATTTTTGTTGCTGGAAATTCCATCCACCCCAGTTCTGGTTATTATGCAGATGAAGCCCTGATTCAACTTTGGGATGCAATTCTCAACATCTAGATGTTTCTTCCCATAGAGCATTTCAGTCGGAACTTAATTTCTAATTATTCTGAAGAACTGCACAATCATACTGCCACACTCAGGTAGCCATGGGAAATCTTGGGGTCCCATAGGGGCAATCTAAGCAATCCATTTTTATTTGAAAATCTGAGGTTTAAACCTTTTAAAGAGTATCCCTTTTGCTGACTGTTCCAAAAGTCTATTCAAAGCCTTACAAGAGAGAGCTGGCTTACCCAATGATGTGTGACTTCTTTCTGGAACTTGGGTGCTCCGGAGTGATAAATTGCTGTCCCTCTTCGGGTTAGATGACTTTTTCAGAACTTCACTAGAGAAGAAAAAGCAAGAACTCTCTGACTTTGTCCACATTAATTTCAGTTAACTAAAGCAATGTATTATGCAGAAGGTTCAGGGGCTCCAAGGACTTGCAAATTTCTCACCTATTTTCTAGAACTCTTAAAGGATGGAGTCACTTAACCAATGTACCAATGAACAGATAAGATTTCCTGCCTGGTAAACTTTTATTCCTTGATGGTGGACTAGATAAGGCTTTAAATTAGCCATTATTATTTTATTCTTGTAAAAAGAACTTACTTGAACAAAGGATTGCAGGCAGACACTGAAAATATTTATGGCGTTCTTTCTTATTCAAAAGATGACAGATTCCAAGTACAGGAGTCGTGTTTTGAAGACAGAAACAAGGCCTGCTTGTTTGTCATGAATTTAAAAAAACAAAGTCTACTGCATTTAATTATGGATGCCGTTTTGATTCTAAGGGGACCAGTACTTACAGACAGATTCAAGGAAAAAGAGAAGAATAAACATTTGGTGGGTATCCAGTACGCGCCAGGAACATACTGAGATTGATGCCCTTATGGGTGGCACTGGATATAAAGGGATAGCATTCAGCCACATTTCAAATCCCACCAAATATGCCGATGTGGTGACAACTGCATTGTGGAGCCAGCTATTTCCATGTCACATAACCATGCTAAGTTTTGGAAGAAAATATTATTGAATTCTCTCAAATTTAGTAACCCCCATTTTAAGAATGCTTTCCCCATGTTTATGACTAGTACTAAAATGCAAACACGCACACACCAAATAAACATATTTTCCTCCATTTTTTCACTAGTGAGGATTGAACTTAGGACTTCATGTGCACCAGGCCAGAACTTGACCAGTGAGACATAATCGCCCATCCCAAAAGTGGAAATAATTGTATTTTCTTGAAATTTGATACAACTAAAAACAAGCACTTAAAATAGATTTGTCTCCTCCACAAACAGAATACCCTCACTTGAAATCATTTTCAGAATTCTGGGAAGTTGGTGAATTGTATGTAATTGTTTATGAAGTGCATAATTAAGATACATAAAGATGGCAAGAAACTCTACTTATAATTGCGTTTCAGCCCGACTCCTGCTTTACAAAGCTGATCTTAGCAAGTTCTAATTGGGAAGCTCTGTTCAGTGGCGGATTTGTTTTGGTGTCGTCTTTTTATAAAAATGGTAAGAAGAGGTAACATTTGTTTCCAGTCCCCAGTGTTTTTCCAATATTCTCCTTAAAATGTACTGGTTCCTCCAAAAGTTCTGCATTCTTAATGTACACTTGAATTATTCATGGCCATGACTATATTCCCCTAAATCTTTTTACATTCCTTATGCTGACTATTTGGATGGAAAAGCCATTCAGATGAAAATAAGAACTGACCTGAACCTTCCCCTTCTCTCAAAAAAAAGAAGCGTTAGAAAGTTGGAGAAAGTTGGGTTTGCTTTACTTTTTTTCCTTGACTATTTTTTTTTCTAGTCCAGCTTGTAACTCTATAAGGAAGACCACTGAATATCATCACATTTTTAAAATAAAAAAAAATACAAAACATGAACAACAAAAAATCCCTGCCTTCATAAAAATTTTAAGGGCCAGGGACAGCAAAAACAATCTGAGGAGACCTGAGGAAGATCAAAATGGCAGAGAAGAGCCAAGGGATAACAACTGAATAACAAATGGGGGGAAAGAGGGAGAGAGAGGTGGGCAGTTAAGAACCGTGGTCTTAGGAAAGCACGGCTTCTCCTGCCACACAGAGCCAAGCTACCCAGCTTCGCTTGTCACTTAACAGCCCTGACTGACCCTACTGCTGCCAAGAGGACAGCTCCTTCCATTCCTTGCCATAAGAGAAGTTCTGGTTCCAGACAAGGGGCTGTGGAGGTTGCAGTTCTGGGAGATCCTCCCTAGATGAGAAAGTGACATGTGCGCCATGCCCACTTCCTTTGTGAGGCTGGGCTATGGGATCCTGGGGTTTCAAGATTGTATGTATGTACCTCAGTTTGTCCTCTGGAAAAATCTCCCCAATTTTATTTCATGTCAATACTATTAGTTGAAATACAACTTCTGTCAAACAAAGATCATTTTATTACCCCTCTAATAAAACACAAAAAGGGGTAAAAAGGAAGCCAGCCATCCTGAGTGGCATCCTCTGAGCTTTCTAATGAGCATGATTAGAGAGTCAGGAGAGGCAGAGTGCCCTTTCTGTTACTTCACATAATTGACTCCTGCCATTTAAATGCTGTAACTTCTGCATTTTAAGTTGTGACATCTTGGATACCAGGGAGCAGGCACCATGTGTCATTCACCTCTTCACTCTAGATCTAACGCAGTCCGCCTAGCACTGGACCATTTGATGCAATGGCTGATTTAATAAAGAAACAGAATTGCTGGATAGCTCACATTAATTGGAGTTAGAGGGTACTAGAAATCTCAGTTCTGTTTCCTCCTAAAAGATCTCGGATATTGTTCTCCTCATCTGTATGTGAAGGACTAAGCATCTGTGTGGGACCCCTCACCATAGGCGTGTTCAAGTCTGCAGCTATTCCTGCAGAAGGCAACACCCAGTGGTGGCATTACAGACACAGACACATAATGGCACCCCTTCCTATCCTTACTCATCATTAGCTTACCAACATGTATTAAACTGCTGTTCTGTAACAATGGGAAAATCGAATAGGAAAATTAAGAGTTCTGGTGTGCTCATAGGAGGAGGAGCTCATAGGAGGTCACATACAGGGGGTGATAAAAAATATGATGGGGCTCCTAAATTGGAGCTATCATTGGTCATATTTGTAGAGCATAGCCATTAGGCTCACAGCCTGAACCTGAACCCTTGTTACCTGATTTTTTTTCTTCATTGTCCCACTATCCATTGGCTCTCTAAGCCATGCCTAAGAATGCCTTTACTCGCTTCTCTCAGAGGGTATTTGACCATACAATGTCTAGAGACAGTCATTTGTCACTACCTCAGACAGGATGCACTTGGGACTTAGTAGCAGAAGCTGACGATGATGCTACACACCCTGCGACACACTGCACAACAATGAATTATCTGTCCCAAGTATCCGCTGTACCCAAGCTGGAAACCACTGCAGGAGTCTGACAATGGAACTCGATTACATATGGATAGCTCACGTCCATTCACACTCCCCACCACCAACTTAGGAGACTGAATAGTTCCTATTCAGGAGCTCTGAATAGCTGCTAGTAAACTCATCTAAAATCTATTTCGCATTGGATATCTCTGGGAATATTTGAAAGCATTGTGCAAAATGTAGAGAGCTTCTGAATTTGACAGATAGGTCCATCCGATTCGAGAAAATTTATCCTTGGGCGTGAGCCAAGAATGTCTGACACACATCAGCAAGTGGCCTGTGGCATTATTTAATGGGCCTTCATTGGTCTAAGATGTGTGTACGCATGCCACAGAGTCGGTTGAGGACCTTTCTTCTAGCATGCCAGAGATGAGGACTTTGCTCAGTGGCATTTATGAAGATCTCTTCGGAGCAGAACTCAATAAGAAAGATGTTTTGTATTAAAATTTCCACTCAGTTGTGATGAAAACTTAACCCAGAATAGATTTGACTTCTCAGACATGTCTACCAACAGCTACATTTGGGAAATGTCACAGTTAGCTATATATGTCCTCATAATAGGATTTCTGCACTTGTACCTCATGTCAGTGCTTCCTGTGAGAGAGAGCGACTACCTGGATAGGTAACGTCTGTGTGCCTCGGTGAAGTGTGTCTATATAAAGCACTCTTACTAGGAAAGAGACATATGGTCCATCCTGGAAAGACGCGCCTGACATTCTTTTTTTATCTCTAAGGGTTAGTTAAAATTTTGTAAGTATTTTTCACTTCTCCTCAGAATCATAATCATATGTGGTGACATCTGGAAGAAAAATGAGCTGTAAGGTTTCATAGGATCCCAGTTCCACCTGCCATTCATCACCGACTTAACAACAGAGACTCAGGACACTGTAGTGGCCATGGAGTCATTCATGTTGACTTGATGCAGTTGGCCTTCTGGGCTATCCCTGAGCCAATGCCATTCACAGGAAAATTTTAATTGCTTTAATTATCTCTCTGGTTTTATTCTGGCCTTCATTCTTCAAGGGCCGTCTGTTGTCGTAAATAAATAAAAATAAAGTAAAAGTAAAAATGTATAAACGAAAACCGGGGGTGGAATGTTTTCCCTCAGGGTGTTTTTCCCTGCTAGGGTTCCACACCTCGCTTCCCCAGATATCTTCTGGATATCTTGGCAGAAACACAACCCAGCCACACACTTTCTTATACTGAGACTCTTACACAAAAGAGCATACAACTGGTGTTTTTACCCTGCTAGTGTTCCACACCTCAGTGCCCCAGATATCTGCTGGATATCTTGGCATAAAACTCAGCCCAGCCACACTTACTTAAATTGAGACTCTTTCTTAAAAAAACACACTCATTTAGCATTAAAGCAATCCAGCGTCTAGATTTGGCAGATCCATTACACTGTCCCAATCCCAGTTCCCAAATTACTCATCCCTGCACCTTTTATTTACCAAGTCTCCAGCTTCTCCTCCCCCCTGGTACCTCTAACTCCTCTCAGTTCCCCATCGTCTCTCCAACTCCCCTCTCTTCTTCCTCCTGGCTCCCTACTCTAACCCCTCCTCCCTCAACTGTCAATCCTCACCCCCCCCTCCTCAGGTTCCACTCGCTCAACTGTCTCCAACTGTCAACTGTCAACCTAACCTCTGAACCTAATCCCCCTCTCACTCCCAACTCCTACCTCTGCCCAAATCTCACGCTCTTGCCTTTATTTAACAAATTCAGAGAAAACCCCAAGGCAAACCACAACAGCCGTCCACCACTTCAGATATAATACCTGCCCGTTGCTTTTGAAACCATTCTCATCTAGGTCACCCAGTTATGGTCAAGATCTATAAATTCCTTAATATGTTGACCTATCCCAGGGCTTTAATATTCATTGGAAGACCTTCAGGTTTACAGTATCTAACTAAAACAAGTACATGTCTAGAAGTTTTTTAAGGTCCTATGTTGAGTGTATGAGGAAACATGTTAGAGAAGTCTTAGGAACACAGGCAACAGAGAGGAAGAGGCAGCACCAGTGGCCTTTTTAATGATGCTGTGCACCTATGCTCTACCAAGACACAGAATAGATGTGGCAACACTGAGAAACTTCATGAAAATCACAATTTAAAGGAAAATCCATTCTCCTGTCTCTCCAGGCTGATTAATCCACATCTCGTCTATTTTTTCAATAAGTTCTAGGAGTCTTTCTCTGTGGTTTATCCTAAACACATCTACTATTCTCTCTAACACAACCACAACTTCTATTCTTAGTGGCAGAACCCTTGTTAGCACACAATTTCACATGCACACATGTATGTGTGTGTGTGTGTGTGTGTGTGTGTGTGTGTGTGTGTGTGTGTGTGTCTTATTAAGGCTTGAGCCAAGGGCCTTAGCACATACTAGGCAGGAGTTGAGCTGCATCCTCAGCGCTCAAATGTAGTCCCTGGGTGAACTTTCCTGCCATCTCCCTACCCAAATCTACTTCTACTCTAATGGTATAGCTAACTGCAAGATCCACAATATTTTAAGAAAGCTGTGTGACGAGTCACCATTTATGTCTAATGTTCTGGACACAGTAAGAGCTGAGAACAAATATTCATCACATTTAGCATATTATGTGATCATTTGACTGTTATTTTGTCTCTCTACCTCTTCCTCCGAGGTTCTAAATTCTTGTTGAGCATGAAGTGTGCATAATTCATCTCTGCATCTGCAGCAACTTGCATCGTCTGTAGCACATTTTGTGTAGTCAATGTATTCAATCTGGCTGAATAATTGGCCTGTGTGACAGCTAATGCATCTTTCCAGTTTGTTCTTAGAGAAATGAATTCTAACCTTTATTTTAACACCAATTCCACTTAAAATGACTATAGCTTGAAATTAAAGCAACATAGGAACTATATATACATCCTATTTCATTTCTACAGTCAAACCAACCTCCTTATCTTGTTTTCAGACTTATTTCAAAACTCAGTTATGTGTGTTATATTTTCTAACACATACATACACACACAGACAAATTCCCTGAATAAATTACATTGGCTAGTTTTCTAGTTCTGCAGGAGCCTTCAAATAGGATCAAGGACATGAATTCACAAGCCATGGGTCATGGAAAAGTATGATCAAGAACAGGGGTAAAATCTGTAGAGGACTCTCCCCAGAGTCCCCAGGAATGCTGAATCATTTCTCCACATAATGACCCTGTGAGCTCTGAGGGGAGTGATCTCTGCCCTTCACCGACTGTGTGAGCAATGGCATGGGTCAGAGGTTGCCACTGTGTGATGTATTCTTAGACACTGCATAGGGAAGAGGTACAGAGGTAAGCTCCGATGTCAGACCATCCATTGCTCGAGAGAGCAGGAAAGCCATAAATACAACTGTCTCTCTGCCACACAGACGCTGAGTTCAGCACCATCTTGTTGTTGTTGTTGTTGTCATTGCTGTGTTGTCTTTCTTCCTTTCATTGTGAAGCTAATGCTCAGAGGAGTATGAACTTAATAACAGAAGACTCATGCCCAAATCAAAATCACATTACAACATTAGGCCACTAGCCAGGCTGCAGTGACTGCAATGGGAACCTTGCAGGGCTCTTTGGATGCCACCAAAGGTGTTTCTTTCCTCATTCCAAGACCAGAAGAGGAAGACTGGTGTTTAATGAGGCTCTGTGGTGAATCTTCCTTCACTAAAGGGAAGCAATTTAGAAGTTCACCGAGCAACCAGGTGCCAGTTTCACTGCAAGGCTGCATAAAAGTTAATAGGATGCCAAGAAGTATCATTAGTACAATTTTATTATTGTACATAATTTCCTAAATTAAGCCAGTTAGTTCAGAAAAGTACTGAATGGGCAGCAATATGCAATGGAGTAGATAAACAACCTGGAGGTTAGAAAGTCATTTTAAATAGCAGACATGACCAATTGCATTTGACTCTCTATGCTAGGACACAGGAACATTACTATTCAGGGGGAAATGTATTATTTCATGAGGGCCCTGTGGATAAGAAAAGCCATAAAGAAGAAAGTCATATTAGATAGATAGATAGATAGATAGATAGATAGATAGATAGATAGATAGATGATAGATAGATAGATAGATAGATAGATAGATAGATAGATAGATAGATAGATAGATAGATAGATGGATATATGGGTGGATGGATGGATTGATGGATGGATGGATGGATGGATGGATGGATGGATGGATATATGGATGGGTATATGGATGGATACATGGATGCATACATACATATATACATCCATACATACATACATACATACACACACATATATAAACAGATAGATGACTAAATAGTAAGTACATATCCTAAGTGTTTTCTCTAATGCCCAGGTTACAAACCACCAATCCCAAGCAAGCATCCCTCACAGCCATCCCTCACAGCCATCCCTCACAACCATCCCTCACAGCCATCCCTCACACCCATCCCTCACAGCCATCCCTCACAACCATCCCTCACAACCATCCCTCACAGCCATCCCTCACAGCCATCCCTCACAGCCATCCCTCACAACCATCCCTCACAACCATCCCTCACAACCATCCCTCACAGCCATCCCTCACAACCATCCCTCACAACCATCCCTCACAACCATCCCTCACAACCATCCCTCACAACCATCCCTCTTTGGCTTGTTGCCAAGTGATAGAAAATTCTTTCTTTAAGCCTTTGCTGTTAACATGGTGTTTTTTATGAAATTCTGAAGCATCTAGTACACTTCCTATCAGTAGCTGGTCAATTTCATTATTACCTTGTGTCAGAGGGCCTGGCAGACCTGTATGGGATCTTATGTGTGTTATATATAGTGGGTAACTCCTATTTCTGATTTTTTGTTGTAGCTGAATAAATAGTGATGTCAATTCGAATCATCCTGAATAAGTTCAGCAGTCTCTATGTGCAAAACAACCCTTTCTGCATATTGAGAGTCAGTTACTATATTAAGAGGCTCTCAAAATCTGACAACACCATGAGTATTGCATACAGTTCAGATTTTGAACTGACTTATAGGGACTCTCAGTCACCTTGTTTACATTTTCCGATTTATATCCTGCCTTCCCTGACTTACTGGCATCAGTGTAAAATGTAGGGGCTCTATATATTGGAGTTCCCTTTACTATACGAGGGAGGATCCAGTTAGTTAATTTTATGAACTGAAGTCTTTTGCTTTTAGGGTATTTGTTGTTAATGTCTCCTAAAAGTTACTGCATGCTCTTTGCCAATGTTCATTTTGTACCCACAAAGAGTTAATTTCTGCATTAGTAAAAGGTACCACAATTTCAGCGGATCCATTCCAACTAATTGTCAAGTCTCAATTTTCCTTTAAGTATCAATTCAGAGACCTTCTCAATGTAGGTTTTCAGTTTCTTACTCTGTTTATGTGCTAAAATATCCATTCTAAGATATAATCTTCCCTTTGCATGAGAATTCCTGTAGGGGAATGAGTAGAGGGCAAGATGACTAATATGCAGGCCATCTTTGGACCATACGATCAAGATTTGCGTCCTGCAGTTTCCTTTCTACCAAAGCTAGCTCTTTCTCAGCCTCAGCTGATAGTTTCCTTGGGCTATTTAATTCTTTATCGCCTTGTAGTGTTTGAAATAAATTGCTCAACTCTTGAGTGGTCAAGCCAATCACAGGCCTCAACCAGTTAATGTCTCCAAGTAGTTTCTGAAAATCATTAAGTGTCCTTAATTTGTTTCTGTTGATTTGCACCTTTTGTGGCCTAATTCTTTGTACACTTATTTTATACCCTAGATAATTAATAGAATCCCCTCTTTGTATTTTTTCTCAGGGGCGATTTCGTAATCCCCAGCATGGTAATGTTTTTTTTACTTCATCAAACATTCTTTCCAGGATATTTATATCTGAATCAGACAATAAAATGTCATCCATGTAATGATAAATAATAGATTGGGGAAATTTTTTGAATTATATCTAATGGCTGCTGTACAAAATATTGACACAAGGTTGGGCTATTTAACATTCCTTGTGGAAGGACTTTCCATTGATATCTTTTTATGGGGCTAACCTCTATTAAGGGTAGGCACCGAAAAGGCAAACCTTTCCTTATCGCCTTCATGTAGAGGAATAGTGAAAAGCAATCTTTTAAGTCAATCACTATAATAGGCCACTCCTAGGCAACAAAGAAGGCAGTGGGATCCCAGGCTGCATGGAACCCATCGGCTGAATAATCTTATTAATTGCTCTGAGATCTGTCAATACCCTCCATTTGCCAGACTGTTTTTAATGACAAATACTGGAGAATTCCAAGGGCTGGTGGACTCCTCTATATGCTGAGCCTCCAGCTGCTCCTGGACTAGCTGCTCTAATGCCTGTTGCTTTTCTTTTGTCATGGACCACTGATCAATCCAGATGGGTTGGTCAGTCAGCCACCTTAGTGGCAAGGCTGTTGTTGTTTTAACAGCAGTGGCTCCTTGGGGTAGCACTAAATTGTCAGCCTCTGCTGTATCTTGCTTATGGACAGCTTGGACAGTCTCTAACTGTCCTTGATAACATTCCCTGACTAATTTAAAGTTTTTATTAGGAGTCTGATGAATTTTAGGGCCAGAACCTGAAACTGAGGGGATATTAATTTGAGTTTTCCACTGCTGTAGTAGATCTCTTCCCCATATGCACGTATTCTGAAGCAGAGGGAGAAAAAGGTACAAGGGGCTTCAGATCAGATACTACTTTGATGTAAGAGAGATATATAACTTTATGATACTTAAAGATGAGAAACATAATGAATATCTTTTGGGCCTTATGGAATGATATTTTGAATGGTCTGACAGTTGAGAATTTTGAGGAAAAAGACACTTTATCATTTACCAGTATTGCAATATTCATTCTTCTGATTTACTATATCTTCTCAAAAGACAGGGCCCTAAATAACAAATTTCTAGCTTTAGAACAGAAGATACAGGTAATTATGGAACAACATGAACAACAGAAAGAGAAAATTAAATCTTGGCAATATAGCCTAGAAGGAACACTAGAATTGAAGACACAGAAAATTATAGATCAGATATGATAATTCTTGACATGTTTACAGTTTATGCTAAAAAGGTTGCAGTCGATCTTTCTAAAATTATCAGTCATCTTGTAGGATGATGGCCAAAATGATGCTGATACAGTCAAAGGAGAAACAGTGCTACATGCTAAGAAATTTAACATTCAAATTTCAGAACCAACTATCCCTAATCTTTTATTCAGTGAACCCTTTAAAATCTCTGTAACTGTTATCTCAGTTGATTTAAATTACAATATTGTTTGCAGTTCTATTGACTGGTGGGCTCCTGAGCATCTCTTTGAGATTAAATTTCCAGGGAGAAGCTGAGGTTGTAAATGATAAGGCTGTAATTGGTCTCTATTGTCTATCTTCATTCTTCAGCTGTTTCTTACACCATAAAACAGAACATGAATTAACCCCATTTAAAGGTTATTGTTTAATCACTCTACTTTGAGGGGATTCTCTGTGTAGCCCTGGCTGTCCTAGAACTAGAACTAGCTTTGCAGTTCAGGCTGACCTTGAACTCAGAGCTCTACCTGCCTCTGCCTCCTGACTACTGGGACTAAAGGAGTGCGCCACCACCTCCCAGCTGATTACTGTACTGTCAACATTATTACTTTGCATTTTGAGATCTTGGGGTTTTCTTATATGCACTTCCTGGTTTTCATTATAACTGGAAGGACCACATATAGTAATATAAATGTGTCATTCTTCCTGGACATGAGTCCTTGCTGTTTACTTTATATCTGTGACTGTGTCTTAGGACAATGTGTCACTGACAAGGTAAGGAAGTATAGAGAATCTTTGAGGGAAGCAAAATAGAACCTCAGCCATTCATCTTGAGATAGAAAATCTGAGGAGCTAACTGCCTCAGAATAAATAGAATGTGTTCAATCTTTCCTAATGTTGGGACTTCAGTGTACACTCACTCTTTCACAGTTACATCCACTCACATAGTTCTCAGATGGATACACTGGTTGTTTCACAAGGAAAGACAGTTGATCTCTCAGAAAAAGTCGGCGTCCCTAAGAAGCCCCGCCCCCATCCCCACCCTCACGCCTTACCTTTCTTTAAATAGCGTTCCATCGATGCCCTTCCTGCGGAGCAGATCTCGTGGCCCATAGGGTGTGTCTTTACACTTAGAGTCTGTGTCACAGAGGAGGGTTTGTAGGAATGGGAAGAATCCAGCACTGGGAAGGTTTCGAGGTGCGAGGTAACCTGAAATTAAAAAATAAAGATGACATCACTGTGACAGACATACCTGGGGAGGGAGAGAAGAGTAGTAACAGCTGCATTTTACACAACTGCATTTGGGGTAAGACTGCCTGGGACCTTAAAATCAGTCCCACATGGAGGCTAACACTGGTCTAGAGACGGTTTTCTTCACCCTGATTTTTCTAGACTTCCTAAAACGAATCAAAGGACTTAAAAAATGCTGGTTGCCCCATGGGCTCTTCTACCTAGAGTTCATTCGAAAGAAACACTTGAAAAATTTTTTTGTTGTTTTTATTTTTGACTATGTGATGTATCCTGGGATGCAGGGTGTGCATATGAATGCAGGTACCTACAGCAAAAGAGCATCAGGAGCGGTAGTTCCCGGAGTTGGGAGCACCCAGTGTGGGTGCCGGGAACGCAATTCAGGCCCTCACAAAGAACAGAGAGTATTTTTAACCACTGAGTTACTGCGGCCCCTTAAAATAATGCTTGAATGAGAACACTTGTTAAGTGTGGTTTAAAAATAAATCTATAAATCCACGTGATAAAAGGTTATGTAACCATTGAGCATGCCAATCTACATAGGGAAAGTTTATAAAGTATGCCAAAGGGGACAGACTTAAAAAACAGAATATTCCAAATCCTTTAAAAATAAATAAGCACATTTGTATTAAAAACCTGAAAGATCACACCAAAAAAAAAAAAGTATATGGCCTTTTAAATTTGGGTGATACATTTTATGTGAATTTCCTGTCTTCTTTGTGTGTATTATCAGCTTTTCCCACAATAGATGTCTGATTTTGTACTCAAATGAATACAACCAACTTTGCAGAGGCTAAGAAATATTTTAGACTCCTCGCACTTTGGCATTTTAACTATTACAAATAAATGTTCTTTTGCCCCTTGTTTAAAAACTCAATAGTGAAAATATCAGCAGAGTTAACAGACAGCGTACAGACAGGAGAAAAGCTTTTGCTAACCATACCTCAGATAGGGGCCTAACATATGGGAGATATAAAGGACTGCACAAATTAAACACCAAAACCATGAAATTTCCAATCAACAAATGGCTAATGAAAAGACGGCTCTTTAAGAAGCCCACAAATGGCTGGCAAATATTTAAATAAGTATATGTATCTAATATTATATATTTAATAGTCAATATCCTTTAATGATTAAGGAATGCAGATTGAAACCCCTTTGTGATCATTTGTTACCCAAGTCAGAATGGCTACTGTCAAGAAAACAAATAATGAGTGCTATTGAGTAAGTGGGAAAGAAAAGCGCATGCTCTGCTGGTGGGTGTGTAACCAATGTGAACACTAGACCATCAGTGTGTAACCAATGTGAACACTAGACCATCAGTGTGTAACTAATGTGAACACTATGGCCATCGGTATAGAGGTTCCTCAAAAGACAAAAAATGGAAGTATGCTATTACCCAGCTATGGCGCTCTTGGGCATGTACTCAAAGCACTGTGTATCATCCTACCACAGAGCTGCTTGTGCATTTACGCTTATTAATGCACTATTCATAATAGTGATGATATGGAACAGCCTAGATGTCCATCAGCAGGAGACTGGATAATAAAAACATAGTCTATAGACACCAAAGAATGTATTCAGCTGTTAATAAAAATTAAATTGACAGGAAAATGAATGGAACCAGAAAATCTGGCATTAAGTGACCTTGCCTCCTCTCAGAACAACAAAACTCTCACATTGCCTTTTATATCTGGGGATCTTAACTTCGAATGTTAGTATACACGAGATATATGCATCTGTGTTTGTAAATGAGAGGTTGGAAGAGCAGGTGCAGACTGTGGAACTAGACAGGAGACCAGGAGAGTGGACCAGGTTGGTTGAGAGGGAGGGGCAAAAGGCACATGCAACTCAAAAGTAAAAGTGAAGGGCCGGGAAGCAGGGCACAGGAATAATAGAAACAAATTTCATTTGAAAAATAAAAATGTCAAACTGAAACCTAACTCTGTAAAATAATAAAAACAACAGTAAATGGTGTGAATGAACATGCAGGTTTTCCCCAGCATTACTTATGCACCGCAGTGGTGAAGGGCCGACTTTAACAACCGCTTTATGCAATGTGCTGGCTGGCAAGGCAGTTGGCCAGCTGTAGAATATGAGGGTTTTCTCACACTTAGGCTTGATATTAAAATACTAGATGTGTCCTGTGGGAAAAGATGGGAGACAATGAACTTCAAAAAAAGACAGATGTTGTAACTCCAAGGGAAATTCCAATCTGGGGGCTCAAAACAACCTTAATTTCCTCATGAATCTGGTTTAAAAGGGAGTCCGTGCGAGCCTAGTTTCATTTTAAAGAGAAAGAGACAAACTTAGTGGTGAGCTCACCATGACCATGTATTAATATGAGAGAAGAGAGGAGAGGTGAAGAGATGTGATCTAAACTGCCTAAAGACAGGCCAGTAGAAAGAAAGAACTGGAAGGGGGCCTAGAATGTTAGCCCGAAGAATAGCAAGAAGGTAAAGAAAGAAGTTTTAGGAAAAATGGTGTTGTTGACCTTGAAGATGAAGAGGGCAGCTACTAGTCCAGGGGTGGGCTTCATACAGAAGTCAGAAAAGGCTACAAAGCCAATTCTTGCACAGAAAGTCTGAGAGACATGAAGGTCTGCTCATGCCGTAATCATGAGCACACCGAGATTCAGTTCTGGGACTTCTGATCTCCAGAGACGTAAAGTAATGAGTTGCTATTGTTTTTAGGCAACTGACTTTCTAATGATTTATTATAGCCTACACAAAGAAATAATGCAGAAACAATCACCAATTGTCTTCAAAATGAATACTGGTAGTTTCCAAAGCTTGGAAATTCAGAAGAGATTCAAGAGAACTTAGGGCCACCTAATTACCCACTAGTACCACAAAAACTGGCCCAGTTTATGACACAAGGAAGATTCCTTCTGCTAAACCCAAAGGCAAAATAAAGTGGACCAACCATTCCTATGTGTGTCTTCTTCGGGGAACTAGCTATTAGGGAACAATCAAGTCAGCCCTTATCCTTTCTCACCATCCCTTCTAGAGCAAACTTCTGCCTGAGTGAACATCATGCAAGACCGGCACACGTCTATAGTACAGATTCGCTATGAATGGTCATCCGTCTTATTACATAGATGCCTGCTATAGCTGCTCATTTAAATTATGACCCTGCCAATGAGATTATCCCACTCTATCTCAAGCACATGTAGACACTGACTTGAAGGAAGAATAAGGGACTGGAGAGATGGCTCAATGGTTAAGAGCATTGGCTGTTCTTCCAGAGGACCTGAGACTGCCCACTTGTGAGACAACACACAAGTGTCTGTAACTCTAGTTCCAGAGGATCCACTGTTTTAGCATCTGTAGGCACTGCACACATGTGGTACACAGACATAAACATGTAGGTAATAGATTACATTTTACCAAGTAACATGGAAAGGAAGGGATGTAGAAACACGATAGAAGGTTCCATTACTCTGCATCACTTAGTACTGCTGGGATGAATGAGTGGGGCCGGGCTCTAACAAACAGAAGTACACCAAGGCTATGCTATGGCCTGAAATGAGGCAAAGAATGAAAGATGCTGTGGGAAGGAGGGAGTTTTGCATCCAATTTACCTTTTCTGGAGTTGATTTTAACTTGCAAATGGCTCAAGAAGAATTTGAAACAATATAAACTCACAATAGTCTTCAATGTCATAAAAAAAAAAAAGGACCAACCTATTTACTGCCTTGATTAAACAACAACAACAACCACCTCCGGAAGTATCAGAGGGAGAGGTGATAACACTGTGCCTAGATTATTGATAAGTGATATTTAAGCTGTCATAATGGGACCATGCAAATGAGTAATAGGTTCCTTTTTGCCCAAGTGTTTCACAGGGCATGTTCTGCCTGGAGCCCACACTTGGTCATCTTTGAACTAAGGTCTGTGCATTCATCATAGGGAGGGGACTGATGCAGGAGCATGCCTGTGTCCTGTGTTCTCTGCGAGACGTGTGCCATGCATTTTGCCACTCATCCTAGGTTCACCGCCATGATTTCTTTTCTCTTCCGTACCAACTTTCCACAAAGCATGGGAATTCTCTAAAGCTAACAAACGAGAATCAAGTAGAATTAAACTCTTGTGGCTTCCTTGTGAAAGGAAAATGGATTTTTCTGTCTTCCGCCAATCTCAGTTATCTGCTCAAGGAAGGAACGACTCAGAGCAACTTGTCACTAGACAACCACGAGCTCTAAGGAGTGGCTAATTTTAGCTTGAACTTATTCTACTCTAAAGGTGTCTCTGTGGTGTTCAGATCCTAAAATGATGTTTTCCCTTTATATCCCTAAATGTGAGTGAAGGGGGGAAAAAGAAAAGCCCCCTCTCTTTCACAAGACGTTTAAGATGCATGCATAGTTTATCCTAATAATTGATGGCCATGTTCTAGACCAGAGCTCGGATTTAAGGAACAAATGGAAGAAAGCCATGACTGTAAGCCAAACCACAGCAAAACTTGCAGGTAAAATCAGATCTCAGGGGCTCAGGATGTCAAGTAGGACAAGATTCTTGGTATCATGATACCCAAAGAATCCACACTCAGGAAAACACCCATGCCCATCACTGGGAGAATAGCTACTGGAGGTCAGATTTGTCCCTAACCCAGTTTGGAAGAGGAGAAAGAAGAATAGTAATGAAAATCCCAAGTCACCACTCAGTTTCCCCAATATATACAGTGAGTGACCAACCCTGGGTGGGAAAAGTTACTTCCTTAGAATGGAGAACGTCCGCATTACTAACACCACCCCATTGGAATGTCAACACATTTCAGTTGTCTTGGGAAGTGTAATCAAGGGCAACCATAGGACGGCTTTAGGAATGAATCTAACCTAAATCAAATCCAGTAAAACTCGCCTTACAAACAGATTCAGATCTAAGATCTTGAGCAGCACATTCGTTGTGTAGTGATGCCAGTCCATATATCCATGCTCACTGACAGGAAGGATCAGCTTTTCCTTTCCCACTACACAAAAATCCTTATTCAGAGCACTATTTGGGAGACATACCTTGAAGATTAAAGCAATGGGTGGACCACAGCCTCGGTGGCATCACCTGGGACTGAGTTAGAAATGAAGTTTCAGAGACTGGGACACCTGCTTTGCATGCGTAAGCTACCCAGAGCTCAACTCACCCCATGGAGAAGAGAGACGTTAGTTAGCTCAGCTCCTGACTTAGAAGTGCTGCTCAGGCATCCAAGGGCCCACTAAAGGGCATCCTGGGCTGCACTGAGGACCAGGTTGTCTCCTGCGACTTCAACAGCAACTCCCACTCTTCCACCTTTGATGCTGGGGCTGGCATTGCTCTCAATGACAACTTTGTAAAGCTCGTTTCCTGGTATGATAATGAATACAGCTACAGCAACAGGATGGTGGACCTACATGGCTTCCAAGGAGTAAGAAACCCTGGACCACCCACCCCAGCCCAGCAAGGATACTGAGAGCAAGAGAGAGGCCCTCAGTTGCTGAGGAGTTCCCATCCCAACTCAGCCCCCAACACTGAGCATTTCCCTCATAATCCTATCCTAAACCCCATAATAACAGGAAGGGCCAAGGGAACCATCCCTACTCTCTTGAATACCATCAATAAAGTTTGCCCCCGCCCCCAAAAAAGTGCTGCTTCAGGTTTATTGAAAACGCTGGTGGGGAAGGAGGGCTCAGTAATCTGTGGTTACAACTAGGTTAGGTATTTCAGGCACATACTCTACAGAAGATTAGATGGTGGGCCTTTACATAAGAGTCAGATAGGAAACGTATTTGCTCAGTAAACTGACCAACAGCATCACAATTACTTAACTGGGTGACTTTTATTTTGAAAGAAGCCACAGACGATGTGTGATCAAAACTTCACTTACAAAGGCAGGCCATTGGCTGGAGGTGGTCTATGAACTATAGTTTGTTGTGCTCTGGGAGGGAGACTTCCTAATTCCATGTTCTCTCTCTCTCTCTCTCTCTCTCTCTCTCTCTCTCTCTCTCTCTCTCTCTCTCTCTCTCATTTACTCTTTCCTCTCTTCTCCTTCCATCATTCTCTGGTTTTCTCCACATTGCCCTTTCCCTGTTTCCAAATCTTTCTTTGCTTTCCGTACGCCTGCTTCCTCCATCTCTCTCCCCATCTTCTGCTTCATCATCTCTTGCTCATCATGTGACCCAGAGTGTTCTCCCAGCATCCTCCCTTTCTGCTCTACCTTCACTTTAGTAGGATTGTTGTTCACTTCCACAGTCAATTCAAGAGCATGTTGCTCTCCCATACTGTCTAGACAATGGCTCCTTCCTAATTATTCTACTGTTCAAAACAGAAATGTCAATCTTTATTGTAATGAAGTTTCTTTCATTTAACACTGTTTGGCCAGGAAGCATTTGCGAAGCTGGCTTGGTGACATTTATAGATATTCTAGTAGTGGCAAAATTCACAAATTTCCACTGTGTTTCTTTGTGTCTGTCTCAAAACAGGTCAGAACCCTAACCTACTCAGTAGTTTTTATATTTCCAGGTGAAGAGAAATTAATCTGTATTCCAATGAAAAGATTACTTAAGTCTCAGAAAATTTGGACTAGAAACTAGTGAGTTATTCATTAAGGAGTTTACATTTTTTCTTAAGTTTTCAGACAGAGAGTCCTCTTGTCCGGATAATAGAAGGCCTACTGCTCACACACAGGATGGTTCTTTTTATTAAACAACTTCAGGACATGAGTAAATAAGGCAAGCAGATCAAAAAGCATCATCTAAAAGCAATGGAAATACTCAATACAGTTAAATGTAAGATAATATAAATATGGAAATGGGTCTGAGGAGTATATTTGGGAGTATATTTCTTAATGTAAGTTTTTGCTCTGGTAGTTTTTGAACAACTTTTGCTCTTAATTACATTTTGAAGACATAATTAAAACTGTAAAGAATGTAAAGCTGACCTTCCAAATCATTTCACAGACAAGGTCACTCCACCAGAGAGCTCTCCACAGGAATCTCCCACCAGGTTATACCTGACAGGGAAGTCTGCTGCTCTGCCACCCTCCAGTGGGTGGAGAAAAAAATGTATCTGCTCCTCCTTGTTCCGCACCCTCTGAGGAAGGGTGTTGGCACCCAGAAGTCCCAGTGTGACAAATTAGGGGAAAACCTGATAGGACTTTAAACACTTCTATAAAGAAAATCAGCCCTTCTTTACAAGGGGAACAAGAATACCCTTGGGAGGGAATAGGGAGGCAAAATTTAGAACAGAGGCAGAAGGAACACCCATTCAGAGCCTGCCCCACATGTGGCCCATACATATACAGCCACCAAACTAGATAAGATGGATGAAGCAAAGAAGGGCAGGCTGACAGGAGCCGGATGTAGATCTCTCCTGAGAGACACAGCCAGAATACAGCAAATACATAGGCGAATGACAGCAGCAATCCACTGAACTGAGAATGGGACCCCCGTTGAAGGAATCTTAGAAAGGACTGAAAGAGCTTGAAGGGGCTTGAGACTCCATATGAACAACAATGCCAACCAACCAGAGCTTCCAGGGACTAAGCCACTACCCAAAGACTATACATGGACTGACCCTGGGCTCCAACTGCATAGGTAGCAATGAATAGTCTAGTAAGGGCACCAGTGGAAGGGGAAGCCCTTGGTCCTGCCAAGACTGAACCCCCAGTGAACAGGATTGTTGGGGGGAGGGCAGTAATGGGGGGAGAATGGGGAGGGGAACACCCATAGAGAAGGGAAGGGGGAGGGACTAGGGGGATGTTGGCCTGGAAACCGGGAAAGGGAATAACAATTGAAATGTAAATAAGAAATACCCAATTTAATAAAGATGGAGAAAAAAGAAAATCAGCAACAGTGCATATTTGAAAGATACTGCATAAATCATGAGCTATTTGAAAGAAGGAAATTCCTGGTATATCTTAGCACAGTGTACAACACTCCGCAATCAACCATGAGATGTATATAAATTAATAATTGGTTAAAACTCCCAAGGTCAAAAGAATATTGCATGATGTATGAGTTTAGTAAAAGATAGTCCTTCATGTTATTAATACACCAAGGTGTTAGCTTTTCCCCTACTGTTAATGTCAACATAAATTCCACCTTCGATAGGTAAGACTGTCCTATAGTCTTGGGTTATAAAAATGAGTAGAACTTTCTCTCATTGCTCTGTATTGCTCTGTAATACTGCTTGAGGTCAGGGATGGTGATTTCCCCAGAAGTTCTTTTATTGCTGAGAATACTTTTTGATATCCTAGATTTTTTGTTATTCCAAATGAATATGCAAATTGCTCTTTCTAACTCTGTGAAGAATTGACTTGGGATTTTGTTGGGGATTGCATTGAATCTGTAAATTGCTATCAGCAAAATGGCCATGTTTACTAAATTAATCCTGCCAATCCATGAGCATGTGAGATCTTTCCATCTTCTGAGATCTTCTTTGATTTCTTTCTTCAGAAACTTGAAGTTCTTCTCATACAGATCTTTCACTTGCTTAGTTACAGTCACACCAAGGTATTTTATATTATTTGTGACTATTGTGAAGGGCGTCATTTCCCTAATTTCTTTCTCAGTCTATTTATCCTTGGAGTTGAGGAAGGCTACTGATTTGTTTGAGTTAATTTTATATGTAGCCACTTTGCTGAAGTTGTTTATCAGCTGTAGGAATTCTCTGGTGAAATTCTTTGGCTCACTTAAATATACTATCATATCATCTGCAAATAGTGATATCTTGACTTCTTCTTTTCCAATTTGAGAGCAATCATGTTAAAAATTGCATGGTATTGGTACAGAGACAAGCAGATAGATCAATGGAATAAAATTGAAGACCCAGAAATGAACCCACACACCTATGGTCACTTGGTCTTTGACAAAGGAGCTAAAACCATCTAATGGAAAAAAAGAGAACATTTTCAACAAATGGTGCTGGTTCAACTGGAGGTCAACATGTAGAAGAATGCAGATTGATCCATTCTTATCACCCTGTACAAAGATCAAGTCCAAGTAGATCAAGGACCTCCATATAAAACCAGATACACTGAAACTAATAGAAGAGAAAGTGGGGAAGAGCCTTAAACTCATAGGCACAGAGGAAAATTTCCTGAACACAATACCAATGGCTTATACTCTAAGATCAAGAATTGACAAATAGAACCTCATAAAATTTCAAAGCTTCTGTAAGGCAAATGACACTGTCAGTAGGACAAAATGGCAACCAACAGATTGGGAAAATATCTTTACCAATCCTACATCAGATAAAGGGCTAATAGCTAATATATACAAAGAACTTAAGAAGTTTGACTGCAGAGAACCAAAAAAATCCTATTAAAAATGGGGTACAGAGCTAAACAAAGAATTCTCAACTGAGGAATATTGAATGGTGTGAAGCACCTAAAGAAATGTTCAACATCCTTAGTCATCAGGGAAATGCAAATCAAAACAACCCTGAGATTCCACCTCACACCAGTCAGAATGGCTAAAATAAAATACTCAGATGACCGCAGATGCTGGAGAGGATGTGGAGAAAGAGGAACACTCCTCCACTGCTGGTGGGATTGCAAGCTGGTACAGCCACTCTGGATATCAGGCGGGTCCTCAGAAAATCGGACATAGTACTACCTGAGAACTGAGTTATACCACTCCTGGGCATATACCCAAAAGCTGCTCCAACATGTAACAAGGACACATGCTCCACTATGTTCATAGCAGCCTTATTTATAATAGCCAGAAGCTGGAAAGAACCCAGATGTCCTTCAACAGAGGAATGGATACAGAAAACGTGGCACATTTACACAATGGAGTACAACTCAGATATTAAAACAATGACTTCATGAAATTCTTAGGCAAATGGATGGAATTAGAAAATATCATCCTGAGTGAAGTAACCCAATCCCAAAAAGCACACATGGTATATACTCACTGATAAGTGGATATTAGCCCCAAAGTTTGGAATACCCAAGATACAATCTACAGACCACATGAAGCTCATGAAGAAGGAAGATCAAAATGTGGATGGTTCAGTCCTTCTTAGAAGGGGAAACAAAATACTCAAGGGAGGAAATATGGAGACAAAGTGTAGAGCAGAGACTGAAGGAAAGGCCATCCCCACCTGGGGATACATCCCGTATGCAGCCACCAAACCCAGTCACTATTATTGATGCCAAGAAGTGCTTGATGACAGGAGCCCGATATAGATGTCTCCTGAGAGGTTCTGCTAGAGTCTTACTGATACAGATGAGGATGCTTTCAGCTAACTATCAGACTGAGCATGGAGATGCCAATGGAGGAGTTAGGGGAAGGACTGAAGGAGCTGAAGGGGTTTGCAACCCCATGCGAAGAACAACAATATCAACAAAGCAGACCCCACAGAGCTCTCAGGGACTAAACCACCAACCAAAGAGTACACATGGAGGGACCCATGGCTCTAGCTGCTTATCTAGCAGAGGATGGCATTGTCTGACATCAATAGGAGGAGAAGCCCTTGGTCCTGTGGAGGCTCCTTTCCTCAGTGTAGAGGAATACCAGGGCATTGAGGTGGGAATGGTTGGGTTAGAGGGGCAGCATCCTCATAGAAGCAGGTGGTGGTGATGGGAGAGAAGAGAAACAATGGAAAAGTGGATAACATTTGAAATGTAAACATATAAACTATCCAATAAGAAATGGGTAGAATTGGTTATTTGAAACAACCAGTAATGCTTACTCTTGTACGTTTCATAAATATTGGTACTTCTGAAAATCTAACTAATGCATGGCATCTATAATACCAACCACTGAACACATAGTGAAGCTCTCTATCTTTTACTCAATAAATATTTACTAAAATACTCTGTGCTTGGCACCAAATAAAGGATTAAGTAAGGCTCATTCTTATATTTTTTAAAAAATAAAAATTCTTTTTGAACATAAAAAGTTAATAGGGGTTATAAAGGGATAAGACAATGGCTGTGAACTTGTCACATGTTCAAGTTCATCAAGCATTTACTAAATAAAATGTACCTGGAAAGTCTTTATTTTCCTGAACTGCCAGAAATTCTGGATATAGAAAAGCATATGTTTTAAAGAAATGCTGAAAGGAATAGGTTTCATTTTATCCTGATCACTTTGCTGTTGTTTTGGTTATTTGTCAACTAGACCCAAGACAGAGTTATTTGGGGAGGTGGGGGGTGAACCTCAGTTAAGAAAGTGCCGCAATCAGATTGGCTTACGGGTTTTGGTTTGCTTTTTAATTAGTGAATGTTGTGGGAGGGCCCAGTTCACTGTGGGTGGCATCATTCTTGGGAAGACTGTCGTGAGTAGAAGAAGAAAGCGAATTGAGAGCTCTGTGAGGAGCAAGCCAGCAAGCAGCACTCCTCCATGGCTTCTGCTCCACTTCCTGCCCTATTTGAGTTCCTGTTTTGGGGTGGACAGTTATCAGGGTACGTAGGCCACATGAACCCTTTCCTCCACAAGATGGTTCTATCCACCGCCATTGTCATGGCAACAGAAAGCTAAGATGCCATCCTAAGTTTTAAAGAAAATTAACATATACAATTTCTCATGAGCCCTGGGACAATCCTAAAGGACAGGATGGGCAGGTCCGACATCCATTTGGCAGCTCACGCCAGGTTAAGTTCAGATGAACAACGACATGTCAAAATGCAACCAAAGGAGACTTGGTGATGGACACACCTCATTCAGCTATGTTTTAGTATCTTGGAGCGGTGGGAATTTGAAAAACGGGTACATTTCTGGGTTTTGCTCTTGAATTCTTAAATCATTAGGGGGTGAGGGGGTCAATTAACCTCTCTAAACCTATTTCTACATCTATAAAATTGAGGATGATGGGCCTTGCTGCCTCACAGGGCTCAAGGAAGATGAATTAGATGAAGCTTATGAGAGACATTACGAGCACTGAGCAGGCCTGTAGAAACATAGGCTGCTTTGCTCATCTGCCTGCTGTTACGCCATCTTTTCTTTAACTGCCAGTGGCTGTGGCTTTGCTGCTCAATCTAGTCTTTGTGCCCTGAGCCAATGAATGGTTAGAGACATTGCATGATGTTTCTTTCTACCTAGTAATTCATAATATATACTTGTATCAACTGGAGCAGTATTCCAGTTACTGCGTGCTCAGTGGGTGTGGTACAGTGTGGTACATTCTAATTCTGCCTGTGGCAAGTCTTGCTCCATAGGAGAGATGGTTTTCTCAGTTCAAGTTCATTGGCAAGAAGTCTAGTACAGCTGACAGTGAGAGCTCGTGTCTGAGGTCTGAGCCTTAAAGCAGTGAGCAGTGAGGCCCCGAGTTCACCTGATCGGCATCTGAGGACTATTGTTCAGGCCTAGAGTGTCTGTCAAAAATGTGTAAGATCGGGGTTTAACCTATAGCTGAAAGCAATGTAAAAGTTTAATTGGCATTTGCTTGGCTCAACATCTACACTCACCAAGAATAAGAACAGACCCTGGACCACTGGGGCTGGAGCTCACATTGTCAAACCCAAACCTACATTCCTCAAAGTTGTTGGCAAGTGCACAGACAGACAGACAGATTCTGAAAGGTGTGAAAACTGCCCCAGCAGAGACAATTTTGGAAATGGATGCAAACAAAGACAAATAAGAAATGATTTCTGCCTCTTTATGATTTTGGCTTACTGCTCATCAGATTTTAAAGGAAAATTCCTTGCTTTAAGAATGCAGTCTAGACTCCAGACCATGCTATTCCTCTGGCCGTTGCTTCTTTGACCCTCAAGTGCACGGTCGGGTTGAAGTTCAGAACCCTGCCTCAGCTGAGGCTCCAACAGAACAGGTTCCCTCCTCTATGAATGCCACCCAGAGACAGTTGGATGGGGAGTTCCCACATCCCAGCCCTGATCTACTTAAATTTTATTTTAAAATATCATGATTTAAGGCTGGAAGATTGAACAGAAACAGGTACGTGGCAGATAAGAAACTCCCATGGGGATTGCATCTGGGGATATTTAAAAATAAGAATCTCAGACACGCTACTCCCAGTGGGCAAATATGTGGAGGCCCGTGGCTTATCTGCAAGGCTCTGTGGATCTTTCTAGATGAGCACAGTGGTAACTAACTGGCTTGCTTTTTCCAAAACTTCCTTTTTAGCAACAATGCTTCAGTTTCGTTTTTGAAGAATCTCTCTGCTTTTGCCATCTGTAAACAGACGCTTAAGCAGCAAGTTCTCTTCTCTACAGCTAAATTAGACTTTTAAGAGGGAAAAAAATGAAGGCTAGATTCTCCCTTCCCTTCACTGTGCTATATATACCCTCTTGCTTTAACTTAGTCCTTTGATTCTCTCAGACCTACTCAAGTAGGAACCTTCTTTTTGGCCTATGGGAGGGGCTGACTGAGGCTGGATGTATGCCTACTTGGCACAACTGTGTTGCTGAGAAATGTCAAAGATGCCTGATGCCTCGGTTGGGAGTTTCTGCCAGGAGCCCTTAGTAATCGTCACTGTGGGGAGCCCTCCCCTGAGCCTGTCCCCTATACAGATCCATCAACCCCAGCTGACCTCATCAAAGGAGGAGCACGCTGGAGAGGGTACAGTCCTACAGCATCAGGGCATCTGTTATGAGTGGCGAGCAGAATGCTGCCTGAATAGTTATCTGCACCGTAGATCACCCAGGGCTCTAGGCAGCAGAGGCACCAAGCCTGCAGTGGGAAGAGATGAGTGGAGGATTTAATGCCTCTCTGCTACCCTGATCTCAGATGCAATGCTAAGTTACCCCAGTGGAGAGTGGAGGAGCACCAGAGATTTCCGTAATCCAGGCTCTTGGGCCCAGAGTGTTTACGAAACTTAACTCAGGCTCCCAATCTGGGGAACACAGGATATCTTTGCATATTAAAGATTTTAAAAAGTTTTGCAGATACACACACACACACACACACACACACAGATCCTGAAGGATTAAAGTTAGTAAGTTCCATACATTTACATGCATGATCACAGGATTCATTTTTTCCTTTACTTGTGTTTTTTAGAGATGGTGATGAATAATGTCCCTGAGTGACTATTTTATGGAGCACATGGAGAGAGTGACTAATCCAGGAGCTCACACATTCTTACCCTAATGCCCTGCAATGGGGAATAGCTTCCATTAGAAAACATCTTAGTTTCACTTTGACCTTTAAGAGTTGCCTGTGAGTTGCCACCCCACTAAAAGGGCTTAGCTTTGGTGAGTCAGGAAGTATTTCGGAAATGAGCACTGCAGTCCTCGGCAGTTCATCTCCAAAACTCACCTGGGACATTGCTCAGAGGCAGAAATCTCACCGTGGAAGGATTGGCGGAGGCTTCTAAAAGTACCCACTCCATAATGAGGAAAAACAATAAAGTAATGAGGAAATCAGAGGAGAACAAACAAGGGTCAGAAAAACAAAGCCCGCCCAGTAGTTACATCATAGGTCTACACATGCTGGTCAAGGGGCTATAGGCTTGGATCTGGATGTCCTAGAGAAGTCCAGGAACTACAGAGATGTGACTCAGTTTACAGCATCCATAAAATAAAATAAAACTAAATAAATGTGTTGGGAATGGAGATGGCTCTTTCTGTATAGAGAGAATCCTGTCTATCAGGTACTAAGAGCTTCATTCTGGGGCCTCCCAGTGATTTTATCCTCGGGCCAGCACAGAAACGTCACTAAAGGTACATCAATATCTTTAATGGGGATGGAAATAATGAAAGCATTTGCTACTGGAGTCAAAGCTGAGCTGGCTTACTCAGTAAAGTAGATTGCTTGCCGTGCATGGATGAGGACCTGAGTTCAATTATTAGCAACTATGTCAAAAGCCAGGTTCAGTAATCCCTGTGAGTAACACCAGTGAGGGACAGAAGGATCCTGAAGCTTGCCCATAAGCCAGGGCAGCCTTACTAGGAAGCTGAAGGTTCAGTGAGAGGCGATATTGCCTCAAAAAATGTAAAGTATGATTGAGGAAGATATCCAGTGTTGACCCCTGGCCTACACAGGCACATACATACACACATGTGCACACACACACAAAAGAAAAATGTGAATGCACATGTGCATATATGTAAATACACACACACACACTCACATATACACACACACAATCACACACATGAGCACACGAGGGGGAGGGGGAAGAGCAACTGTATTATTCTCCTTTCACCACTCAGAAGAGAAGTGATGCCAAGTTGGGGACAGTATCTTAACACCAGTAGGCAGAATTGTGATCAGGACCATGAAATAACTTTCCAAGTTGATAAGGCACACTCAGAAAAAAAAATGTCCACTCTGACTTTTCTACCAAATCCTTTCCCTTTAGATAATCTGAATTTGGGGTTGTTACTCGAAAGTATCTATCAGCAAAATTTTTACAAAGTCCTCCAGTGAGTGAAATACCAGATAGGAAGAGAAGTCTAAAATGCATCCTTCAAGTATTAGCTCTGAAATGATTTATTATTTAACAATCACCTTCTGTCTCAAGTCAATTTCCTTACTTACACAAGGAAAAAAATCTGGACTACCCATCCATCATAATGTTGTGAGTTAAAAAATCTCCTGTAAAACAAGACTGGCATGTGGAAGTGTCATACATTTAAGATGAAAATTATGTTTGGAGATTAAAATGTGATTTCTGTAAGCCATTAGGAATAATGATATTGAGGAAAGAATTATGCCCCGTAGAGGTATGCTCCTGACACTGACTTTTTCATTTGGAAATCTGAGTCAGTTGTTACTTATCGCGTGAAACTGTGTGTCACTTACTGCAAAATAAGAGCTGGGGACCCACACTGCCACTGTCATTTGTATAGAGGGGGAAAAAAATCTCATAAAGGCACAGGTCAGTACTTCTCTAATCAACAGATGGTCTGTTCACTGGGGAAATACACAGTTTGGTTAGGGGTCTCGACCCTCCTCATCAGCCAGGCAATGTTTAGGTCTTTGATATTCAGGTATCATCTGTTTACAAATGATACAAATGACAACCTGCCAGTGGAAAACGTTGTGTCACAGCCTTTTCTCTCAAGTGGCACTGTTGGCAGGTAGCAGGACCATCCTCTTGTCAGACTCAGCTCTTCTGCTAAACCACAGAGTCCTTTACCAAGACCCCTGCCAATGGGAAGAGACAATGTGAGTGACCTGTGGCTTGCTTTGTAATCCTCAATACATCACTGGGCACCTCCCCAGCTCTGCCAGAACCACTTTTCATCAAATTCCCTCTCTAAGGGGTGGGGGTGGGGAGATACAGAGGGAAATTTTCTTCTGGTAGTTTTGCAAGTCATGCGGTTCAAAACCTATCAATTTAACATTAGCACAACAATGAATATTTTCTATATTTTCCTAAGAAATCTTTCTGCTGGAAGAGAAAGACTTTAGAGAAATTAAAAATATCAACCATCTTGGATGAAAATAATCTGATACCTCCAAGAATAAGAGAGTCAACAGAGCAACGGGAACTCTCATCCCACAGTGGGAAAAAGGGATTTGGTAAACTCACTGTAGACGGCACTTGGGCACACTCAACAATGACTGAAATATGCTTACTTCTAAGGACAGATTCTACCAAAATAAGAGACACCTGAGAGAATGCCCATTGGTTGACAATGAGTTGAAGAGAATATAAGTGCCTATCTGAAGACTACAGATAGATTATGATGTATCTGGGCAGGAAATGCATGTAAAGATCAGTGGAGACAAGTCCATACAATACAGTGCCAAGCAAAGCATGATGCTGAGCCTAAAATGAACAAAGAAAAAGGATACACAAATGAGATATCATTTCTATGAAGTTTAAGAACCTGAAGGCAGAACAAAACAAACAAAACCGCTACAACAACAACAAAAAAAAAAAAAAAAAAAACCAACAAAACCCACTGGATAACATAGTCAGGCATGAAACAAACCAAGTATGAAAATATTACTGCTCACAGTTTCTCTAGCAATGAAAGGGGGAGCAAGCAAGGAAGGGAGAAACGAGATCTGGAAGATTTACACTGGAGCTTCAGTGATCGTGTTCAATTTCTGTTAAACATTAAGAAAATAAGTGCTGAGTCCAATATAGCATAAAAATGTAAGGAATTGATAAGGTCATATATAGTGGGTACATTTTGATATTTGTAAGTTATTTTCATGCTTGCCAATGTGTTCTGAGCATTTCACATTTTTCTTAATGGTGATATACTAGAATTGCATCTGACCATAATAAGAAGGTTTTAGTTACCGAAGAAGCCGAGAAGGCTCATTAGAAGGCAATCTTACCTAGAAGCCAGTTCAAGGAGAGCTTTATTACAATGCTCTCTAAGTTAATAAACTCTATACCCTTTGTGCAAATCTTGTGGAAAACTCATTGACCTAGGTATTTTGTTTTTGTTTTCTCGACATCCTCCTTGCCCTGTTGATTATGATATTAGCTAGGATCTGTGTTCCTAAGAGGGATGGCTAATTCAGAGCTCATTAAAAACAGGACTCCAAACTGTTCATTTTACATTACCTCCGTCTTGTTCCCACTGAGCATTGTGTGCCCCATTACTGAGCTTAATTAAGTCCTTTAAGAGTTCCTCCTAATCCTTCAAACTTTGTGTTGTTGGTTAAATATGTACCATTCATTTGTATTGCTTCTGAATTATTAATAAATATATTTTACTTGTTTCTAAAATCTGACTCAGTGTTTAATCTGAGTGCCTTTCTCAACTGTTTGTTTGAAACTCTCCAGGTCTTAGACCTTTTATCTACTATATCCCCTGGTAACTCCATGTGGGAGTCTGTTATAGTATTATGGGGCAATCACAAAAATACTGACAATAACTAGCTTTTCCTAGCTACAAATATTTAATTAATTTTTACAAAGAATTTCCGCCAGCTAGAAAAACATAACTTACTTCATTACAGCTGACCCAACTAGGCTACCAGGATAGTCACTGCTCTCTCCTGATGAATGGGGAAAAAAAAAAAAAAGCCCAATCCTTGGGTGAATTCCCAGGATCTCTCATTCTCGTCTCACATTTTAATCAACAGATTCATCATTTGCCACCTAGCACCTCCCCCAGGATACACTTATAAATAATGACAAGTGACAAGGATTTGTCAGTGCTTTGGTTCTGTCCTGAAATCTCATCAGATTTTTCTTGAGAGCTTGTTTGGAGGTTCTAGCAGGGGAGCGCAGCTACTCGTATACCCTTGACCGAAGACCGGTCCTCCTCTATTCGGGGAAGGTCGTCCTCTTCGACCGAGCGCGCAGCTTCGGGAGGGACGCACATGGAGCGGTGAGGGAGGAAGGGGACACCCGCCTAGCCAGCCAGATCAGCCGAATCAACCCTGGCGATCAATGGGGTGACAGATGTCGCAGCCAGATCGCCCTCACATCCTCATCAGATTTTTCTTAAGTGAAAATTCAGAGAAGCAATCATTTCCTCTCCACTAGACTCCATGGCTTCCACCGGAAAACTTAAGTCAGTGGTCTCCATCGTTCTATGGAGAAATGTAATGCAAGGTCTTGCAGTATCATGTTGACCTTTGCCCTTCAACACTGTTAGTTTGAAAGGATACAGTCATTATAGACTCATCTGATTTCATCCTGTGTATGACACCATCGATTTCCTGCTATGATATCAGGTAATTCTGCCTTCAAATCCTTTCGGATTTAAAAAAAAAAATTTTTTTTCTGGATTTTATGAAGTCACATGTGGCAGTTATCCCCTTTGTTGTCATTGTCTAGCTAGATATTGTTCCCATATCTGGGCCTGCAATACAGACACAGCATCATTAAGCATTTATCCATCCAATCAATGCCTTTGTCCAAAGACTCGTTTATGCCCATAACATAGAGCTATCTGGAAAAAAGATGGTTGTCAGCTTTTATTTGGGGCCATGCAAATCTAAGAGTTATTCCTAACTAACACAATACCTTCCTCACAATGGCCTTTCTCATTCTTATGTTAGAACTTCCCTTCTAGGATTAGACTTCTCTAAAGTAGCAATAAAACGAAATCCTATCAGGCAAGTACAGTAATTGAAAGAAAGTGAATTGGCTAGCAAACTTGGTGAGTCACACAGGGTATTGTCCTTCAGTTCTGTCCTCTCTGTGCCTATTCAGTGCACTCTGTGGCAGCCTAAAGTCTCAGGTATGCATGTGCTGTTTTTCTCCTAGCTTAATGACGCGAGGAGAGGCAGAGAAGACGAAAGTCTTCCAATGGCCCGGCTTCAGAGATATTAGCCATTAGAATTTCTCCCTCTACCGTCTTCTCTTCCCAGTTCAATATTGGTGATGGGTGAAGCACATTCAAGAGAATTGCACTATAACACAGGAGGAAATCTTGGGATGATCTTTAAAATAAATTGACAGCCTACGTGAAACTCAAGCATTAGACCCTGGAAATCAATACACTTCCTTTCTGGCTCTGAGAGAATAAGTAGATCACTGACTGAAAGATCTCACTAAATAGTCAATACTCAATATCAGATCCTCAGGGTCAGCCCCAGAGCATGTTGATAAATAATAGAAAAGAAGCAGGGAAGATATCTCAAAGCTCCATCTACTCTCCACTTTTCAAACATCACAATTGGAGTAACTTTATCACTGCCGTCTCCAGATGCTTAAAGGCTGAGTGAAGTCAGGGTATAGACATTAAAGTCATTCAGTCCACCTTCTGCCTCTCCATGGCCTCAGACTTCCCTCTCCATGGCCCTTCTTGCTCTTATCACTCAAGCAAGCAGAATGAGTGACCAGCTTTTCATATTGTTCCTAAAAATGCCACAGGTTTTTCCATAAGCATTGGACTGTCATTTCCTTTGCTGAGACTGTGCAGCTCTTAATATTCTGCCAATGCTAAGGGAAAATGAGCAAAAGCTTTAAGTTCAAGGAAGATGGCTTTCAGCATTAAAATATGCTGATAGAACGTGGGTATGACAGAAAGTTGAAAAAATTAAATACGTATATTTCAGTCAGATTGATACCAAAATACAGATTGCAGATAGATACATTAATTGTAGTTCTTACTGTAGTCTCAATACATATCCTATAGGTGACTTTAGTCTTTCATTTTTGTAATGGATTAGCTAGGTGGGATTTCTTTCTGCTGTCTATGGTAATTGGTAGACTCTGGCATGTATTTGAAAGGTCTATTTTACATTTTCAGTCCCATGTTGTCTCGCTGATTTTACACATGAAAATGGGGGTGTGAACAGTCGTTCATTCTTCAAAACAGTTATTTTAAATTCCTGGAAAAGCATACTCCCTTTAAGAGGTAAGTCTAAGTCAGAAATTTATAAGAGCTTAGCCTGGGATGGACACTTATTCTTTATTGGTGCTCAAAATGCTTTAAACACACAAGATTATAAATCCAAGAAACAATGGCCTTCGTCTTTCTAAGAAAAAGGAATTACCTATTTAGATGGGGAGTAGGCCAAAGAGAAGACAAATTCACAGCCATTTTATTCTCCCCTCCACTGGGGATGTGTACTGGACAGTGCACATTGTCTTGGCTGTGCCACTTCTACTCTATAGCCATTTTTGCTTGTTTAAGTAGTGGTTTAAGTAACCATCCCAAAAGGGTCAGGCAACCCATGAAATGAGTTCTTCATCAAGGCCTTCTTTGCTCACCGTCAGAACTGTATTTTTTATCTTTTCTGGACCCATGCTTGGGAACTCCTCTGTTGGTTGATCAGTGAGTTGAGAATCACTTGGTCTACCCAGAATCATTGCTTCCTGAGTTAAGCCTAATTTTATGGCACCAACTTTTGGTTAGAAAAATAGATACCAATTACCCTAAGTTTTATATCGTACATATTTGTGTTCAAAAGCTCAAGTTAAATTGTATCTTAAGTCTACTTGCCTGCACCTCTCAGCAAAGCAAACTAATAAATGAAATACAAGGCAGGGCTTAAATTTGGTTTTCCTTCTAAATAACATTACATTTGGATGCTGGCATGTTATGATCTGTGACGCCTATCTTACGGCTTACCACAGAGTGAGCGCAGGTTCTACACCTCTGTCTTTAGAAAGGTCATGACTTTGCAAGAGAAGATACTGTGTCAGGAGAGAGAAGGGGGTTCAGGAAAACAAGGTTCACAGTGGAAATTTATATTTAAAAAAATGTGTGTGTGTGTGTGTGTGTGTGTGTGTGTGTGTGTGTGTGTGTGTGTGTGTAATTTTGATGGTTCTAACCCAAAGTTAATATGAAAATGGTATTGGATGGTTTCTTGTCCTTTGACTATTGGAAATACCCTTGCTAACAGTGCTACCCAGCTTATCCACACTGTTATACAAAGTAGAACATTGGCATAACCTATTAAGAGTGTTGCAGAGGAAAGCATGATTCTTACCTGACAACCCATCTGTAGTCGCATCAAGCCTAGGTATAGGACTGAAACTGCTCGACTCTTCTTGGCGCATTAATTCATTCTTTCTTAAGCTGCCCTCCCACGTTTAGAACATAATCAAAGCTTAGTGTTGAGTAAGATCCCTGCCAGCCTCCATCCCTCAACTATCTTCCAACCACAAGATGTGTCTCCCATCTACTAAGATAAATCATTTTGTTTGTATCCTAGTACTTTTATAATTGTGCCATAGCACTTATAGGAACCTGAGACCCTGGACAATCAATATTCCTCATTCAAGCAGTTCCCTTGTTTTCCACACTGTTTCTAACCTGTTAGCTTTAAGGCCAGGCTGATGTGAAAGAGCCGATGAGTGTCATCAAAGAGACTCTTACATCAATGTCTGAGTGATGTAATGAGTGACCCACTCATTGTTCCACACATATTGCTAATGCCAGTCTTCTTGTAGTTTTCCTAAATGCAAGTTATCTTTTGTATCTCCCAAAGAGCTTGTTCAAGGCATCTTTTTCATTCTCTGGAATTACACTATCTATACATAAGTACAGTGTGTTTTGATGAAAGGTGTTTTCACAAATAACATTGCACTTGGGTCTTATTCAGGTAACCATGGGAGATGAGCATCATTTCCTTGTTCATGGGTTAGGTAATAAAGCTCAGTGGTATTTGTGAGTAATAGCATTGGAACTTTAGATTTTTGTTTACTTTTATTTAGACATATGTGTGTGTACCTGTTTATCTGTGCACCACATATAAGCACTGTCTTTAGAGGTCAGAAGAGTATATCAGATCACCTGGAACTGAACTTAGGAATGGTTGTAAACTGCCATGTGAGTGCAAGGAACTGAATCTTAGCCCTCTTCAATGTCAACAAATACTCTTAACCACCAAGCCTTCTCACCAGCCCCTCGCTGGAACTTTAATCAGGACTTGTGCCTCACAATCTCCCTACTTCATCATTGTGTGTGAATGGGTGATTTGAGAGCTGACAGAAATTAATCATGATTCAAAATCGCGCTCATGCCCCCACACACAATCTAACCATCTAGTAGCTATTAGCAATAACAATGCAGAGGGTTGTGCATTTAAATCATAGTAATGGATTTAAGTTATTGGATCACCAACATATCCCTGGAGAATATTGCTGCTACTCATCATAAGACCTAGACTCTCCAAACAAAAGAGAGAGTTTAGCAGTAGATTGTGAGATGATAAAGTTTAACAAGGAAAGGAAGAAACTGATCATAGGGTTTTATTCCAAGTGGGACATTGGAGAGGGTTGTTTGGATGTCAGTGTTACAAACTAAAGGACAAATGAAGGCTTAAAGTCACAACAGGAGAAAAGGTGACAAACAGGGAGTGTTTTGTGGTCTCAAAACCCTGATTGCATTTGGCATCAGAGATTTTATGATAATATTTCTTTATGATAAGCAATGAGGAAAGGATTTGTCACAACAAGGAAAAAAATTAATCCCAGTCAGTTGTCACTGGTATGACCATGAGACTGCTTTCTACACCCTGTCTAGATGCTTACTAGATGCCCTGAGCACTTTGGCATCATGGTGCCCTGTTGGGGACAATAGGGTCAAAGCCACAGCTCATCTGAAATAACATAAGCAGCCCACATGAAATAACAAATGTCAACAACAATGCCAAGCAACCAGAGCTTCCAGGGACTAAGCCACTACCCACATAGACTGACCCTGGGCTCCAACCTCATAGGTAGCAATGAATAGCCTAGTAAGAGCACCAGTGGAAGGGGAAGCCCTTGGTCCTGCCAAGACTGAACCCCCAGTGAATGTGATTGTTGCGGTAATGGGGGGAGGATGGGGAGGGGAACCCCATATAGAAGGGGAGGAAGAGGAGTTAGGGGGATGTTGGCCCAGAAACCAGGAAGGGGAATAACAGTCGAAATGTAAATAAGAAATACTCAAGTTAATAAAGATAAAAAAAAATAGAATAAATAGGAAAAAAAGAAATAACAAATGTCTTTATTATGAATATTCGGCCCAGTGACAAAGCTTGGGCTATTGACATACTGAATTAATTGCTTTCTGTTGTCATGGCAATTTATAAAAGAAAGCATTTAATTTGGGGCGAGGGGGAGTTCCCAGTTCTAGAGGGTTAGAGTTGATAATTTTCCTGGTAGTAAGCACGCGAGCAGGCCTGGTGGTAACAGTGACTGAGAGTTACATGTTGAAACGACAACCACAAAGCAGAGAAGAACCACCTGGGAATGGTGTGGCTTTTTAAAAAGTCCACCCCAATGGCACACCTATTCAGACAAGGCCACATGCACTAATCCTTCCCAAACAGTTCCATCAACTAGGGACCAAATATTCAAACATGTGAGCTGGGGGGGCGGCATTCTCTTTCAAACCACCACACATACCAAGTGTGTATGATGCCTAATTTTTAGGCATATTTTCCTTAAGTACCTACAGCAAATGGAAACTTGGTTTACTGTGGTTGCCCTTTGTGAGTGTCTTCTTTGTCATTATGAAATTTCTACCCTTTTGTACAAAGTACATTTTCAATCTGCATTCCAGATGACACTCTTCACACATGGACCAAACTTCCTTATATCAGAAGCCATAAGCACAATGACCCTTTACTTACTGAATGTCAACCCAAGCCACGGCACTTGGGTGTCGTGTGATACAAATTAAAGAAAACATCTAGAATTGTTTTCCTACAATTCTTTACAAACCAAAATGGCTTAAGGTCAAATACAGCTTTCAGATAGCCCAAGATGCTATAGACTGAAATGTTCCAGCTCTCAGGGGCACATAGAAACCTTAGTGGTCAGCCATACGCATAGCAATGCCAACCAACCAGAGCTTCCAGGACTAAGCCACTACCTAAAGACTATACATGGACTGACCCTGACTCTGACCTCATAGGTAGCAAATGAATATCCTAGTAAGAGCACCAGTGGAAGGGGAAGCCCTGGGTCCTGCTAAGACTGAACCCCAGTGAACTAGACTGTCGGGGGAGGGCGGCAATGGGGGGAGGATGAGGAGGGGAACACCCATAAGGAAGGGGAGGGGGGAGGGGGATGTTTGCCCGGAAACCGAGAAAGGGAATAACACTCAAAATGTATATAAGAAATATTCAAGTTAATAATAAAAAAGAAAAAAGAAAAAGAAATAGGTAACATAAAAAAAAAGAAAAAAAAAAAAAAGAAACCTTAGTGGTCAGAAGAGGGTGCGTTACTGGGAGCCTCTCATCTTGATTAATATCCAGCCGCATAAAGATTGATATGCCCATTCCAGCCCAAGAACCTATGGAGAGTTACAGCTCCCTGTGAAGGTCGATTTGCCTTTCTCAGAAGGCTTTTTATGTCTATCATGCCATGGATAGAGCTGTCATAATACGATTGGAGAAAAAACTCAGTCAGTTACAGCGCGGTGGCCAAAAGAACAAATGAACGGGTGGCTTGATGCTAAGTGCCCATCTAACGAAGCCTGAGCTATAAAGTTCAGATCTCAATTATAATGTGTTTCCCATGCCTTGTGTGGACTGGACAGTCACTGCTTTAAAGACAAATTGAAATTAAGTGAACCGGATAAGGATTTGAAAGTGCTTTTGGCAATGGGTTATAATGGACTCATGTATGGTGTTATCCCAGACCTGGAATGTAAGCCTTACCATTGAATGACCTTGCCCAGCTGCTTGTGAGTGCTTTTTTTATCTACAGGGGCAAAAGGCAATAACATCTTCCCATAGTAATATTTTAGAGATCAAATGGGATGTTGTATGTGAAAGATTGACAGTGGTTATATACAGTAGCTAGTCTTTGAGCTAAAAACTGTTAATTCTTGAAACAATTTCTTTAATAATTGTACTCAGTCAGCAAGTCCTGCCTAAATTGATTTGCTTGTGTATGTAATTTCCTATCTTCTTCATTTTAGCTTTATACACATAGGGGTAAAATTCTCCCATTAGTAACTTGGATAGTCATGCATTCACAGTAGACATTTTAGCTCATTATATTTATAAGTAACTATGACCAAGCTAGTAGGCAGAGAAGGGAAGGGAAAAGAACCCTGGAAAAACAAGAATACTCTTTAAAGCCCCAGTCTATATCCACAAGGACATTAAACATATAAGAACTAGGGATAGCAAGTAATTGCCAGACCCCAAATGCAAGTGATAAGACGAGCATGTGGGAGTTTCGTAAAGCATAAAAGGCAGCACGTGGTGGTGGAAAATGGAAGGCAGAACCATGAGAGAGTGATCCTAACAGAGAGACCCCTGGGAGAGAAAGAAGAATGGGAAATACTAAATAGATTTAAACCAGAGGAGAAAAGTCTTTGTTCAGCTCATCCAACATCCTGGTCATGTTCCTCTGTAATCAGCCACATTTTCAATGGTTCATCTTTAGGAGGGAGCCGGCGAGCACCCATCATGCCTGGCTAGAGGATCTAAAACACCGCTGACTTATTTTATAATGCATCAGGTGCAGTGGGCCAGGTGCATTAGTTAATTTAAATCTACAGCCTAGCCACTCTCAGTGAACTTTCTAGTTAATTAGAGCTTACAACCCACAGGGAACATTTGAAGCTCCCAAATCAGAAAGACAGACATGCAGGGATAGTTAAGTCTAACAGAAAGTGAACTAGGGTGGTACTTTGCAAGGAAATGTTTCTCCGACCTGGACGTCAGTCAGCCCTAAATGGTGTTCAGAAACAGAGGGGTGAAACCTAAGTTTTTCTCAGTGAGGTAAGGTGGCAGACATGTTAATGCTGTAAAGGCCACCACTGCACAGACAAGGTCTTAAGAACCAGCAAGCCCAGGACTCTAGGATACTCTAGAACATGTGTAATATGAGGAAATTCCCAGAGCTGAGGCGCTATGTGGACTGGAGGCTACTGTACGGGTCTCTGCTGCACTTTACCATCAGTGACCTTGTTTGAACACCTACAAGGCATAGGATCTGGGCCCTCATTCAACTTCTAGAAGAGCATCATGTGACTGCCTTTGTGCATGCTGGTTAATGAATGTTTTCACAGTGTGGCAAACTGAAGCTTGTTTTCACTGTAAATATACAACTGCAAGCAAGACTGGATGAGGGGTGAGACCCACACAGCTCACCTTTCTGGAATTAGCAGCTAATTATTATACTGTCTAGAGAGAAGAATCTAATGATCGATCATGAATGGGCAGATTGACTTGGGATGTACGAAATAGGCTACAGAGCCCTGTTGAATGCTTGCTTTCATGGTTTACTACATACACAGAGCTTCAGTATCCACGTGGATCACAGATGAGTCCACACTTACAAGCAGAGTAGGTTGCACAATGCCATGGAGTTCAGGAAGATAAAGGTTCAAGGATGTATGTAAATATTGCCATTGATATAGTGTGTGGTGTGTGTGTGTGTGTGTGTGTGTGTGTGTGTGTGTGTGTGTGTGTGCGTGCGCGCACAATGGTAGAATTGTACCCATGGTACATAAAGCATGAAATCTGGGCTCGATACCATTTAGTATCACAGAATAGGGTGGGCTGGAGGCGGGTGTTAGAGAAAACAGTGCCTGCTGTGAGATTTGAAGGGCACATTGCAGACAGCTGAGCAAATGACAAGGAAGGGGAAGAAAATATATGCAGAGGCATGACTGTAAGAAAACCCTGGAGGAGCCTGAAGTAGAATGGAACCCCATGGTAATGCAGTAACTTGAATTCAGATGGAAAGCAATTGGCTCACCTGGTCATTTCATTATCCTTGCAAAATAGGCCACTGCACTGCACACAACTGAATATTCTAGATCCCATTTATAGCAGCAGGGCAGCACTTCCTTTATTTGGGTGACTGATGTGACATATGCAGCTATGACAGGGAGGGAATTCTCAAAAAAGATGGTCCATTCATGGAGGTCTAAAGTGGTCTATGATAGCACCTGACAGCCATGTTTATTCGGAAGGCAAGTAAGCAGGCAAGCAGTATTTGGAGCTTGAGTATAGAAACATAATTGTCATTAGTATAAAAGGTCAATAGAAGTCTAAATTGAAGCATGGAAACCAGACAAAACGCCACTATACTATGACCGATGGACAGGATAAAGATGTGAACAGTGGCAGCAGAAATGGACATTTGGAAGGATAAACTGACAGATCTGGTGACTGAAAGATGGAGGGGTGAAGAAAGGCCAGGGTGTCATTTTTTGTTCAGGATGATTCAGTGGGTTGTGGAGCTCTCCCTGGCATCATTCAGTGGCCAGTTTAGGGTAAAGGAAGATAAAGGGTTTATCATTAAATGTATTGAACATTTGTAACAAGCCCATATATCCGTAATGATTTTTCCTTAGGAATTGCAGAGGAGTTAGTCTGACCTAATGGAAAGCCATTAGGTCACAAGAGCTAGAAGTGGGATTTGATTCATTCTTTATGGGTTGACTGGAGGATTGGAAATGAAGCTGTCAGAGGCTTGCCATAGAGGTATTTGTCATCAGTTCAAATCACAATTTTAATAAATGGGAAGGGGCGAAATTGATTTTATTAAAGAAAGGAAAATGAGGATGGAGACACCCATTTTTGTGGAGAACAGACTGTCTGATCTCAGTATGATCCTCCATCCATCATAATGTTGCTGAGTACAACACCACGCCTGTCAACCGGCTTTGTGGTGAAAGAGAAGCCAGAATTTGTTCTTAAACTTCAGCATTCCACAAAGTTCACAAAAATGGATGTCTGTCCATCCCTTTATCTGTCCAAATATTCAACAAGAATAGGAAAGTCTGAGAAACGTTCTAAGAAAAGTATTGAATTGTGGTCGGAGCACTAAGAGAAGGCTTTGGAACTTCAAATCTCCACTTTCAAATGTGGAACCTGAGACATAAGACAGAAATAACCGAAGCAGATTAACACCCGGATCTCAGATGGATTCATCTCAGCTGGGATTCAGGTTTACTCCTTCTAGCAATACTAATTTAGAATTAAGAGAGTTCTCATTCAGAATTCTTGGCACAGTTGCACTTATATTATCTGGTATAGGAGTATAGAAATCATAGAACAATTTTTGTCTTTCCTAAAATCTTAGGATAATGCATACTGGTGAGCTTATAAGTAAAAAACTATTTCTTTTCTTTTTTTTTTTTTACATTTCTTTGAACACCAGATCAGTGATCATTTTTGAGCATGATTTGCAAAAATAAATAAGTTTTAAAATAGGGGAAGAGCCTGTTGGTAGCAAACAATTAATCATCCCAAGTCCCTATGCCTGTGACATTGTCCTACTGTGGCATCATGCCATACATAATGAATGCATCAACGGAGCGGGACCCAAAGCAGAAGGTTGCTACTTAACTACCTGTCAAACCTAGGACAAGTCACCTACTCATGCTATCATTTATTGAGTGCTTACTATATGCACAGATCAATTGTAGGCCTCCTTTTTCCATATAGCATGAATTACCATATTAGATACTATTTCATTGGTTGTAATCCCTTATTTAACTACCCCTGCTTAAAGGAGGTAGCTGGTTCTCTCCAAAGTCAAATGATTTTGCAAGGACACAAATACTGATCTTGTCGATTTGAGTGCTGTGATCAAGCACTCATGGGTTTGACAAGTACCCTATACTTTCTACTTTAAGAATCCGGACTTGCTCAGTACAAAGGAAACCATAAGAATGAATCCCTCAGGATTGTTACAAGAACTGAGAGACAATACTGCCCAAGAACATTGCTACAATTACTTGTTTTGTTTTCTCACACTCTTGGGTCAAACCCCAAGAGAATGCTCCCATGCCTTCTGATCCTCTTGTCCTCGACACCCAATCTCCCTCATATCCTAGTACAGCTCTCTCTCCCCAGGATCTCCAGATCTTACCCATTTTTCACATTTTTATCTCCCAATTTGTATTAGTGAGAGTGCCCACTGATTTTTATAATTTGGATAAATGCTTGATTATGTTTTCACTCTGACCGCCCCTTATCCTAATCCAGTCCTCTCATCAGATCTGATTAATATGCACTGAACGCCAGTTCTTATTGCCATGTCCTTAGATAAATGTATCGTAACATTTTCACTCTAGTAGGGACCGATCACTTGGTCATATCTTACAGAGACAAATGTGTTTCTTGCTGGTATCTAATGGAACCAGGCTGCATGATTGGTCTGTGACGTACTAACAAACACTGGTGATGTATTGTGGTAAGAAAGACCCCCTCAGCATAGACCTTGTTAAGGAGAAACCAGAGGAATATGGATGAAACAAATCCCACGTATATTCAGATTGTTATAGCTGTAGGGATGGGTGGAAGAAGAGTGAAGAAATCAACCCTAAGAAACAACTCTACTCCCTCTACATCCTCACCATCATGATTTGGGTTCCTCTCCTTTCCTTCCTTGAGAAACCTTATTTGTCTCCACGAGAACCTAACTATAGCTGTTCCTCAAGTCTTCTGAATACTAAGCTTTGCCTAACTTCTTGAGCCTGAAAGTTCTCACTGTTGTTTTAAGTCTCAGTGGATATTTGATTCTTTGTTCCTGCTCTTAGAATCAATGACATAGTAGATTATGGATTTCAGGTTAAGCTGCAACTATGGACATTTTCACCTAAGAACTCTATGCTCTCCTTCAGCCCCACATAGCACCACAGCAGAAGAGTGTCATTAAGTAGCTGAATGGGGGCAGGCTATTGAGATCCATCACTAGTGAGGAGCACTTGCTGCTCTTCCAGAGGATCCCAGTTCAGACTCCAACACCCGCATCAAATTCTCATAATTCTGGGGGATCTAATAGCTTCTTCTGGCCTCCACAGTTGCTGATACATACATAGGGTACACACACACACGCGCGTGCGCGCGCACGCGCGCGCACACACACACACACACACACACACACACACACACAAATACAAATAAAGAGTAATTGAATGCTTACGGAATCCACATTAACATATATGTAAATCTATGTAATAAAACATGTATTATTGCAGTCATGGCTCTAATGCTTTAAGCATCCTTCTTGGTGCTTCAAATGAGTCTAATCCCATTCTTGCTCATTTGCTTTGGGCTTTCGTTGAGCTAAAGTTTAATACCCATTTCAGAAATTTGATCACTGCTTGTGCAGGATGCTTGGCTACATTACCTGTGCTAACACGGCGTTGATAATAATGGCAAACAGCCTGCCCGTGCACTGCACTTGCTCCTGTGGCTTCCCCTCTGGATTACACATGTAAGGCAAGACTTCCACATAAAACTAAATATATACCAACAAAATGATGACATTAAACCAGCTTTTGGTCTGCCATTGGAGGGAATATAATCCAGGTTACAAAATCATGGACTTTCTACCTGCTCAGTTTTTGAACTCTACTTAAAAATAAATCCTAGAGACATCATATTAAAGCAAATAGGATTCACAGACGGCGAGGAAAGTTTGCACAGTAGTTAGGTTCAATTTTAGTACAATTTTTCTATAATAATTCATGTTAGAGTTGCAGAGAGAGGTATACGAGAGCAAAGGATAGCATCTGGTCCCCTCACTCATCTGGTTCCCTTTGTGGGTTAAACGTCAATGCAAATGACTCTTCCAGAGGAATTCCAGCTGCTTAGCACTTGTTGGACTCCTACACATGTGCTCGTGCATGCATGCACACATGCGTGCATGTGTGCATACACACACACACACACACACACACACACACACACACAACCTTCTACTCTTAATAAGACTGTGTCTAACCAGACACAGTGATGCATACCTTTAGTACAGCACTCAGGAAACAGAGGTAGGTAGATTTCTGTTAGTTCAAGGCCAGCCTGGTCTGGATAGCAAACTATCCAGCTGATGCTACATAATAAGACCCTATCTCATCATCATCATCATCATCATGATGGTGACTGTTTATTATTAGTAGTATTAGTATTAGTATTAGTATTAGCTGTGTCTAAAATAATGTTGTTATGATACAAGATCATTTGCCATAAAGTCCTTCCTCGAAGTCATCATAAAACTCTAAATACAGGAGTTTCTTGCCATTTGTATCTTTAGAATGTAACTTCTGAACTTGGATCATGATGTCCTTTCAGTGAATGTGGCAGAATGGTCCCCTACATAAGAAGGAAGCAGGCTCAGCTGTATGTCTTTGCTTCACCTCGACTTGTGAGTAAATTTGAGCAGACTTCTTTACATCACTAGCCTCAGTTATTCTTGCACCAAATTCATCCATTTGTTCACTAAATATTTGGCAGGTGACTACGGAGTAGCAGGCAATATTCCAGAGAGTGTTAGCTGTCCCAACAGCAAGGTGAGCATATCGAATAGTGGAGAGTGATTCTGTCTGACAGATCACATAGTGAGGGGAAAGCAAATGTTCACAGGAAAACTGAAATGAATCTTGGCTTCCACACTTGGTGAGGTCTGTCGGTAACATCTCTAAAAACTAAATATCTCCGTCTATAAAATAGTTATAGTTCAAAACTTATGTAATGAAGTCCTCAGTGTGTAGTAGGCACTGTGCTATACATCAGGCAATCAGATAAAGGTTCTGCCATGGCAAGTCGTATTTCTCAAGCACAGAAGACTTGTGCGTCTTCTTACTACACCATCGAACCTGTGTTTGCAAAGTCTGTCCTTAGGATGCTTGGAACTTTTTCTTAAAGACCAGAGGCTTGTTCCCTTGCCCTTGGATGAAGGTTGGCCACTTGTCTCTGGTATTAGGGAATGTGGCAGAAGTGGGGCTTGTAAATCTAAGTCATAAACATCCAAGTTTCTGAAGCTGGAGAAAGAGACGGCTCAATGTTAAGAGCAATTGCTGTTCTTGTAGGAGACCCAGGATTGATTCCTGCCATCTACACATGCAGCTTATAAGCATCTGTAGCTGCTGTCCCGGGGTATCTGACCCCCTTCTTTGTCCTCTGAGGGTACCAAGCATACACATGGTGCACATACATACATGCAGACACATTCTCATATGCAAAAACACAGTTTTTAAGTAAGAGAAAACATCAAGTTTCTATCTGGTTTTCTCCTGGGTTTCGAGCTCTGGGGAAATCCAGCTGCCAATTATGAGAACACTTGAGCAACCCATAGAGAGGATTCTGTCAGAGAGAAACCAAGGCCACCCACCAACAGCTAATAACAGCATGTCAGTCATGGGAGCAGTCTGCCTCAGAAAAAGATCCAGTCCCAGTTAAATCTTGCGATCAGAGCAGCCCTCGCCAAAATCTTGATGCAAGATTATGAGAAATTCTGAGCCACACCCACAGCAAAGTCACTCCCTAATTTTTAATCCATGAGAACCAGTGGGCAAGTTCACTCCTGCTACCATGAATTTTGGGGGTGGAAGGGGAGGCGATTATAGAATAGTCCACATGGTTAATGATAGGAACATTTATATAGATATAACGATAAATGATTTGGGCAGGAAAAAATTCATTTATAGTTTCCTTTAGTTTATTGGCCACATTGAAAAATGAAAATTAGGTAACTTCCCACAGACCTCCACTATGTCCATCCTATAGGATAAAGTGCAAACTTCCAGGTCTAGTATTCAGAACATTACAAGGTCCAACTCCATCCTACCTTTTCCCCTCTCCTTTCCAGCAAGACACTATACTCTGGTCGGATCAGTCTTTCATTCATTAGCCAGTTACTTATGGAATTCCTGGCTCCAAAATGTTTAACTTTTCTTGTTGCCTATTTATCCTTTCCCTTCCAAATATAATTTCATTTTATCCTAACTCTAAGCAATGTTGTATTACTTTTAACTTCCAGTAGACTTCGCTGTTAACACTATGTGATCAGTACTGGAGTACTGATACTTAGTGCCCCAGTTCATAGTCCTATTAATCAATGAGTAAACGTTTGAGTGAGTATCATGTGCACGGGGCTATACCAAATACAGTTATATTTAACTTTCTTACTTTCAAGCTATGATGGAGGTGGTGGGTGTCCCTTCACTCTTAAATTACGTCATAAGCAACTTGCGATTAGATGGCTCCTATTCACAAGACACAGGGGCATCGCCACACTATTTCCATACAAGTCAGCCATTTCAAAATAGCGGGAAGATGTTGACATTTCTCATTGTTCTTCATGAGCAACACAGCGTTATCTGTCACTGTGTGAGGTGCTTTGTCATGTGAAACTATGTTCCTCTGAACATGTAAGTCATCTACAAAAGTCCTTCTGGAGGAACACCTACTCAAGATATTGTGACTATTAAGTCATTTGTCACTGGCCTGACAGTACTGTTTAAGACCCCTGCCTTTCTTTCCCTTTAGTTAGTGTAGTCCTTTACTCACATCTATCTTAAACTGTATCAATTACATTTGGATAGCTTGAAGCTAGAAACCATGACCGGCCTTATATGGAAAGCTTCTGGTTATAAAGAATAATTCTCTGAATTATAAAAGCACGGAAAGTAAAGGATAGAAGAAAGGGGTGTGAAACACTGGGGAAATAACTGTGAAAGAGAAGGCTACAGACATTGCAGACCTCTAACATTTCCAATAAAGTGGTGTTCAAAGGAGTTTCCAAACTAGAACTCCATTTCCAACTGGGTCACCTGTGTTTACACTTCTGGGCCATGTCCCCTCCTGATGTAACAGGACATCTGAACCTAGTGGTCTGAAGATGGCTGTGTGTATATGTATGTGTGAGAGTGTATGTATATGCATGTGTGAGTGTGTATGTATGCATGTGTGAGAGTATGAGTATATGAATGTATGAGAGTACGTGTATGCATGTGTGAGAGAGTGTATGCATGTGTGAGAATGTGTGTGCTGTGTGCCTTGTCAGAAACTGTAGAGTGAAGTGATAACAATGCTTCCCTTTAGAGTAATGCAGGACTTCTATATTTTACAATACAAATATAATTATATAATTTATCAACAGGCTTGGACAGAAAAAGATACACATGGTATAAAATAAAATAAATTCAGTTTAAAAAAATTCACTCCCTTAAAAAAAGATAAATAATTTTAGTTCCATCACCTACACTTTTAATAAGCACCTTCCTTAGACAATAGACTCAGAATTCCTACCCCGTGTCCCCACCCACAGCAGTTGGTATCCCTAAGGAATGTAAAGACACTTAGTCTTGACCTCACAGACACCCACAGTCCTTCAAGTATCCTGCTGAGACACACCTACCACAAAGTTTTCCTGGGTGTTCCACATGGGGGTGGAACCATATGGGGGCCACAGTAGAACTATCAGCAAACAAGAAATTGGTAACAGTGACTCTGATTTTACATTAAATGCTGATGTTTCTGTCAATATTGTGTTCTTGCATAAATTTCTAAAATAATTGAATTAAAATATAATTGACCTTGAATCCTAGCTTTTTGCCAAATGTGTGAATTTGATTTGCCTCTGTCCTGCCACAGCCTACTCCAGGTCGTAGGTAAAGTCACCAGTTGAATTTTGTTTGGTTCCTTTGTTCCTGGACCTACTTAACCAATGAGATGGGCATAGCTAATATGCTTAGCATGTCTAATGTACTTACTACATGCATCGAGACATGATGCTATAAGTGCTCAAGATACCTAACAAGCAGCCTTTAAATATATGATGACAGCATGAGTATATGTTGAGAAATTTCAATCAGCAATTATTCTTCTCTCAATAATGACCAGTGTTCAGTAGCTGATGTTTGTTTCTATATATAATATTACAAAAAAAATAATAATAATAACCATAACTAAAGCTGCTGTTCTTCAGGATCAAGCACTTAAGTATTTAGGAGTTGTTAACTGGTTTATTTACACAGTAACTCCATAAACTATACATCATTATACAGTACCAGGAACCACTCAGTGCATCTGATAGACTTCTCCAAAATATGTTTAAACAGGCAATCTCAACTGAATCCATGATTTCAACCTCTACATTGCCTCTCACGATAATAGCAATTCCATCCCGATTATAATTATGTAAGTGTGTAACCAAAACAAAATGTCAAAAATGTGAAAATGTCATAGGGCATTCTCATATTAATCCACAATGGAATTCCAACTGACCAGAGAGAAAGAGAATAGTGTGTGCTATGGCATTTCTTCCACATGGGCTATTTCATTCTAAAAATACACGGGTTCATTTATCAAAGACATAAGACATGATGTGACCTAATCAGAAACAACGAAAAACTTAAACAGCAAGAGTATCACGGATGACTAAAGTCTGGTAGGCCAGGTTTCCTGAGTGATGCTTAGAAGCAAGTTTTAATGAACAGTCACTTGGGAAGATGTGGTCAGCCAACTGCATCACAGATCCTCACCCATGAGCCAAGCTGGGCTGTCCGCTCCCCAGTAAGTGAAAGAGAATTAGGTAGATTTCTTTCTTTAACTCTGGATCTTGACTTTGAGTAGAGAGAGCAACTGCGATTGGCAACTTCAGGAAATGATGTGACTATTCTTATAAGAACACTTAAAATAATTACTCGGTTACTCTCACCTATAGATGCAGACACTCATGTTTCCTGTGTGAGAGTTATAGGAGTTCCATACCAAACTCGAGTGGAACACACAAGGAAGTTTGTCAGGCAAAGCTGTCAAAGTGGGGGTGATGTGGAACGGAAAGAGAGTAAAATTAAGACAAGCCCATTGATGGAATCAACAGCTATTTGGTATCCTGAGTCTCTACTAGATGAACCAACCTCTCCTGTACTTTAAAGGCATTTCTGGTAGTCTGATGTAACTCTGTGTTCTTAACTCAAGAGAACATGAGCTGAGAAATCTCTTCCCCACCTTGTCTGGCATCAGGGTGTGCCCATCTGCACTGTGAGAGACTCAGGCTGGAGCTAGGGAAATGGGCACCTGACAGCAAGTGCTGCAGTTGGCTGGCTAAGCAGAGCTGAGCCCGCAATAGCCTCTTCTTGCTCACTATAAACAGCTCTGAGAAGAATGCCAAGAGAAGCAGAGTCCAGTGTCCTCTCCATCTTGTCTCTATGTGTCTCCCGGAGTTTCTCTTCATGTTTTCATGGAAAGTGTCAGTACTGCTTTCAAAATGACCATTAACTGTTGTTTTAAGAATGAAAGACTGGGTATGGGATTTAGAGGCTATTTGTGAATTTTTTCTGAAATTTCTTAAGCAACTTACAGGTGTTAACTTCTCCTACATAAAAAATGCCAATGCCGGGGTTGAGGATTTAGCTCAATGGTAGAGCGCTTGCCTAGCAAGCGCAAGGCCCTGGGTTCGGTCCCCAGCTCCGAAAAAAAGAAAAAAAAAAGCCAATGTCTCCTATGAATTTAGAATTTCTAAATATTTGTGATGGGAATGTCAAGGCAGACCTACTTTGAGATGGGTAATGGGACTTCCATTTTCAATGTAAGCATCATTGATATTTTTGGTATTTTTTCTTCATACTCCTCTCATTTTAATTTTTTAAAATTAAGGCATATAATTACATGCTTTCCTCCCTGCCCATCCCTCCCCTTTTTCTGATAGCACAGTCACATTCACTCATATCTGGGAACTAAGAATCAAAGCCAAACAAGGTGTTGGCCACTTACGCACCACGTAAACACAAGAGTGTTTTTACCCTTACTTGAGAGTGAATTTACGATCCAGTCTCCAATAACCATCTCCTAACTTGGACCATCTTTGACTTGTTGGATTCCCATTTGCTCATCACATTGGGCGCCAAATGTAGAAGAGTTAAATTACTAATATTTCAGTTAGCTTCCAAACAAATGATACTCAAGCTATGATTTATTTATTTAGCTTTAGCCCAATTACTGGGGATTGCCCCCTAATCTGTATTTCCATTCGCTAGACTGTTCATTTTCAGCAGCGCTTCCCAAATGCTTGCTGACTGAACCTCATCCTGGGGTAACTTCTGCTCCAGCAGTACTTCCTGGGGGTTGCCTATCACTTGGGCACATGCTTCTGGTTCATCACGTCTAACAGGATCTCCTGTTCTCTCTGCCTTCTTCCTCCTTTCCTCTCTCCTCCTTTCTCTCTCCTACCTGCGGCCCGCCTCCCAGCCCAGTGACTGAAGCCCTGGAAGAATTCTTTTCTCCCCAGTAATTGGTTGTAACCAATTTATCTTAGCCAATAGTTTTAAATTGGAGAGCAAAATTTACATAGTATCAGTTGGTGTATTTGAAGATCTGTTCATCAGGAACAACCAGATCTTGGGGACCAGTAGTTAGCATTTGAATGCATAGCAGCACCAGACCAACCCCCAACACATCTAGAACTGAGCTGTATCTGACATTACTGTGATGTTATAAGGTGGTCCCTGCTGTCAATGCACCCTCTGTGTGATAAATAAGTTAAAGTTGTCACCAGTCATGCAAATGAAATACACGTCAATATGTCAATGACAGGTGTAGTGATTAGAATGTAAGTAATCAGAAGGCTTAGAGGCTAAGATATGAATTTATGCCCTAATAGGCCTTGAGGATGTAAAAGATACAACCCAATAAGAAGGAACATGGAATGAGGCCATTCAGATATCTTCTCTTTAAGTCTAAGAATGATAAGCAGGTAAAGTTGAGAAAATCCTGTCTTGAATACAGAGTATTTTAGGATATGTGGCAAAAGATAGAAATAGGATTTGACCCCACCCCTTTCAGCTATGGAATCAATCCAAGCATGAGACGATGTGGTTTTGATGTCAGAGGGAAAGAGGAAGGATGGAAATGTACGGGTAACTCGAGGATACATTTCATAAGACAGATTCTGACTGAGAGCTATTGGTCATGGGAGGTGATAAAAGAGAGAAGTCCAAGATGACTCAAATGTTTCTAAACCAAGAGATTGACTAGAGGTGCCGGAATGGATGCGAATGGAGAAACTGGATGGGGCAATCAATACTCAACAAGTGATGAATAATGCTGAGTCATGATCTTCCCAGAACAAAATCCTTCCATCCTGCGAACAACAAATGACCAAGGGACCAAGAATTTCAACCTTCCTTCTCATTTTCCCTAGACCTGACCCCCCAACAGAAAAAACACACAAGAGTTCACAGCCACGTTCAGCCAATACATTTAAACTCAATCAAGACAGTAAGCAAATTATGAATTCTGAGTCCCTCATCAGCTCCTCTAACTCCTGTGACTGCTAGAGTAGATACACCTCGGACTCCTGCATACATCCCTCTACCTTCCCTTCTGTGAAAACACCCCTGGCAATTTCAACAGGAAAAAAATGTCTCATCTCCCTGACTTTCTTAACTCTCACCTGAGAGATGCCTCATAGACTCTTTCAGCATAAATTGACTCACCAGCCTCTTCCTAACGATTCAGGAGTCAGGCTAAGGCAACCTGCATAGACCCCATTGACCCGCCATTGAGCAATAATGTCTTTTTTTGGCTATTTTATTTATTTACATTTTAAGTGTGGTCCCCCACTTCCCAGTCTCCCATGCCTCTAAGAGGGTGCTCCCCCACCCAACCGCTCCATTGCTCCCAAGACCTGCTGATAGATAGAAAACCCAATTGAAGTCATTGGTCAATCTATGGACATACTGATAGATGGTGGGCAGAAGAAATCAAAGACTAAAGCAAACCTCAGCTTCTTGATGGTTGGCACCTACAAGCTGGATAAATGTGATGTGTAGGTGGAAACTAGGTAAAGTCCAGGCTTGTACATATGAGCATCACTGAGTTCTTAACATTTGCATGTTTCTGAATTTTTAACTTTCAAAATAGCTCAAAGAGGTGATGTGTTAACTGAGATCAAATGAGCACAGGACTCTCATTTGTGTAGTGTCTACTGCATAGCAGTATCTAGTAAACGTTTTCTGTTCTTTTCACCTGTCTGTAAATACAAAAGGTATGCTTTGGTGGTCAAAACACATGCTAGAAAGGTTAGCTGAGCTTGCATTCATCCAAGCTGTGAAGTCACATCTGGATGTACAGAATTTAGTATAATTTTATGATAGCGTAGACTAGTATAGTTCAATTAATCCCTGCTGAGTACCAGCTCCTATCAATTCTAACCTGTGGGATATGAATTTGCTCTAAAGAAGAAGGTGTACTAGGAAATGTTAGCTTTAATATATTTGGGGTTTAATTCCATATGTGATAATATTTGTATAATATATTTTTCATCATGCTTTTAGCAATATTTCCAATTACTTGAAAATATTTATTTAAAACCACACACAAGAATGCATGATGGCTAGTTAGTCAGAACTGCATTCTTTGGTATCTCTGGTCTCAGTAAGACCGGATTCTATTGGTCTTAACAAACAGCCCCATAGCAGTCAGCTGCCCTGGACATTTTGGGTATATTTATAAGAAAATAAGAAAACTCCATGATATGCTATAGCTCAGCTTAGTCTGAGTGTGTGTTGGAGAAGTTCATTTACCCTTAATTGTGGCATTCACACTTTGAAGTTTATCTCTTGACAAGTTCCCTCATGTGGAGATTGCAAGAGTTTGGATCAACTTCAAAGTTAGTGCTATGACCCCTTTCTGTTGGAATGAAGCATCAGGGCCTGCCTGCCAGGCTTGGGAGGTTTCCTTTCCCAGAGATTTGTAATATGCAGGAGATGTTTGTTGCAACACGAAAGAGTCAGAGAAGGAGGCAGACAATGGCAAGAAGAAGGCCAGATTTCTTCAGGTGCCCAGCCATCAAAAATACTAGAGTCTTTTGAGAGTCACTTATTATCTTTTTCTGAGTGGTGTACAGAGTCCTACAGGCAGGTCTGCCAAGCTATTCTGAGAGCAGAATGTGGCTGTGGAATTGCAAATGTCATACTCATCATGACCAAGTTTCAGCAAAGGGTGTAGTCTAATGCTCATTTTTATTATGCAATGGCCCAACCAGTAGTGTAGCCCAGAAAGGGTTTTACCTTTTTAAAACAGGATCTGTGATCCTGTGATTTCTGTGATACTACAACCACAGTGATACACTATGAGTCAGTACATGCCACACTGAATATTAATATTAAGGGAGACTCTGAGATGCCCATTTCAATGACTTTATATTTCTTAATTTTGTGACAGAAGTGTTTATATTTTTAACCCTTGATCTTTAGTCCTCTTTTACTGACATACATGATGTGACATGAAAATCAAGCACTAACTACTAAATGTAAGAATTATAATTAGCTGGGAGGTGGTGGCACATGCCTTTAGCCCCAGCACTTAGGAAGCAGGGGTAGATGGATCTCTGTGAGTTTGAGGCCAGCCTGCTCTACAGAGTGAATTCCAGGACTGCCAGAGCTACTCAGGGGAACCCTATCTTGAAGAGAGAGAGAGAGAGAGAGAGAGAGAGAGAGAGAGAGAGAGAGAGAGAGAGAGAGAGAGAGATTTTCAATAGCTTAATGTCAGTCTAGAGCCAACCCACCTAGGTCAGGCATCATCACTCATTACTGTGAAATCTTACTTGTTTTAGGCTTCTGTATGATTAGCTTTCTCAATTATGAAATGAATAATCCAGTCATCATGCCTCTGAGGGCCTGTCTCCAAAGTATGAGATCAATAACAATTTATTATTATTATTTGCTATTAGTCAGCTTTGATTGCTTAATATTATAGACAAATGTAAGACCCAAACCAAGGACAACTAAAACAATAACATAAAAATACCTAAACTCAAACTTTCATCGACGAGTTATGTTTTATACTGTCAAACAGTGAGGATGGGGGTTGAATGGGCTGTTCCTTTTATACTGGTCTCAGACGCTCCCCAGAACAATACCTTCAATAGTATAATTGTGTTTTATAGTCTATTAATTTTGAGTTGAAATCCTGAACATATTTTTCTTTGAGTGTTATTTAGGAAGATCTAGAAAAGGTTATTTAAGAGACTTAATATAGGCTCCAAGTCTCCAAAATAAAGAACAATCACTAATAACCAATTTCCAATACCTTTCTCTTGTGCCCACATGACTGAATTTTGGCAAGCAGAAATCCCTCTGGGCTCTGGGGGTCTCATGTATAACATGAACAGGTTCCTTCCTGGTCCTGATGGCAAACCAATCAGCTACTTTTTTTTTTGACAAGGTATATGCTATCTAAGAGGCAAGGAAACTGTGTCTCCGTTTAGTTTCTATTTCCATGATTGGTCAACTGATGAGAGTAGGATGTTGAAGTCTCCCACTATTATTGTGTGAGGTGCAATGTGTAAAACTTTAGTAAAGTTTGAGCTTTAGTAAAGTTTCTTTTATGAATGTGGATGTCCTTGCATTTGGGGCATAGAGTTCAGAATTGATAGTTCATCTTGGTAAATTTTTCCTTTGATGAATATGAAGTGTCCTTCCTTATCTTTTTGGATAACTTTTGGTGGAAAGTCAATTTTATTCAACATTAGAATGGCTACTCCAGCTTGTTTCTTAGGACCATTTGCTTGGAAAGTTGTTTTCCAGTCTTTTACTCTGAGGTAGTGTCTGTATTTGTCACTGAGATGCATTTCCTGTATGCAGCAAAACACTGGGTCCTGTTTACGTATCCAGTCTGTTAGTCTATTTCTTTTTGTTGGGGAATTGAGTCCATTGATGTTAAGATACTAAGGAAAAGTGATTGTTGCTTCCTGTTTTTTCTTGTTAGAGGTGGAATTATGTTTATGTGGGTATCTTCCTTTGGGTTTATTGAAAGATTACCTTCTTGTTTTTTCTAGGGTATAGTTTCCCTCCTTGTGTTGAAATTTTCCATCTATTATCCTTTATATGGCTGGATTTTTGTGGAGATACTGTGCAAATTTGGTTTTGTCATAGAATATCTTGGTCTCTCCATCGATGATAATTGAGAGTTTTGCTGGGTATAGTAGCCTGGACTGACATTTGTGTTATCTTAGGGGCTGTATGACATCTGCCTAGCATCTTCTGACTTTCATAGTCTGTTGAGGAGTCTGGTGTAATTCTGATAGGTCTGCCTTTATATGTTATTTGACATTTTTCCCTTATTGCTTTTAATAGTCTTTGTTTTGTGTATTTGGTGTTTTGATTATTATGTGACAGTGAAACTAAGAGAAGATATGAACCAAATGGATTTAATAGATATCTATAGAACATTTCATCCTAAAACCAAAAGAATATACCTTCTCAGCACTTCATGGTACCTTCTCCAAAACTTACCATATAATTGGTCACAAAAAAGTCTCAACAGATACAAGAAGATTGAAATAACCCCATGCATTTTATCAGATCACCACGGACTAAGGCTGGTCTTCAATAACAACAAAAACAACAGAAATCTCACATACACCTGGAAGGTGAACAACGCTCTACTCAATGATAATTTGGTCAATGAAGAAATAAAGAAATTAAAGGCTTTTTAGAATTTAATATAAATGAAGGCACAACATACCCACACAATTATGGGACACAATGAAAGCAGTACTAAGAGGAAAACTCATGCCTCTGAGTGCCTCCAAAGAGAAACGGGAAAGAACATATACCAACAGCTTGACAGCACACCTAAAAGCTCTAGAACAAAAAGAAGCAAATACATCCAAGAGAAGTAGATGGGAAGAAATCAAACTCAGGGCTGAAATCAACCAAGTAGAAACAAAAGGAATTACACAAAGAAACAACAAAACCAGGAGCTGGTTGTTTAAGAAAATCAACAAGATAGATAAACCCTTAGCCAGACTAACCAGAGGGCACAGAGACAATATCCAAATGAACAAAATTAGAAATGAAAAGGGAGACATAACAACAGTAACTGAAGAAATTCGAAAAATCATCTGATCCTACTACAAAAACCTATACTCAACAAAACTGGAAAATCTGGATAAAATGGACAATTTTCTAGACAAGATACCAGGTTCCAAAGTTAAATCAGGATCAGATAAACCATCTAAATAGTTCCATAACCCCTAAAGAAATAGAAGCAGTCATTAAAAGTCTTCCAACAAAAATAAGCCCAGAACCAGATTGGTTTAGTACAGAATTCTATCAGACCTTCAAAGAAGACCTAATACCAATACTCTTGAAACTATTCTACAAAATAGAAATCAAAGGAACATTACCCAGTTTGTTCTATGAGGCTAGCAAACACACATTCAGTGTTTGAACTCTCCTATAATTTTTTTCCTCTACCTTCAGACAGAATTTATTGCTACAGTTGTAAGAGCTGCATATTACAATAGTTTCTCATCTCATCTCTGATACTATGTTTCTTTCAGAACCCTCCAGGTTAGACCAGGAAGAACTGCTCACTCTTTCTTGATTCTTGCCCACTCAGTGGGATGCTGAGACCTGTGCATCATTTCCTGAATGAGTCTCTAACTCCTATCAGGTGGAACCAGTTAGTTTAAGACCATTCATTCCAAAACCTTTATATTTCTCTCCTGAAAGTTTCACAACACAATATTAGGTAACTGAAGGGGGGGGGAGTGGAAATCCTTAAAAGTAAGAAATTGGAGAAAATGTGTTGAAGGGCTCTAGTAAACTCCAGACACTATCAGTGAATCAACTCACAGCATCTTAAAGTAGCACATCTTGAGTCCTATTGTCCTGCTTAATAAGTTGAATGTACTATTGCTAAAGTCTGTCAAATAATATACATTCTATTATTCATATGTATACAAATACATTATATTATATGTGATTGCATTACATATACATTTAACATGTATATATTATGTATGGCATACATAGTTATATACAAGTCATTAAATACACAATACATTTGTTACAAAGAACTAATGCACTTACAATGCAGAAAATGAAAGTATGCTGTTTTAATAACAACTTATTAAATTCTCTTTGACAACATTATATAATGACTTATTGGAAAGTTCTTCAGGGGGAAAAAGGTGCTATTCAGGTGTAAGGAACTGCTTATTCTAACACCAACAGTTTAAATGCTTCACACTAACTGAATTGATATTTTCTGGATTATTCTACCATGCATGATTAAAGTATACTCCTGTGGTTTTCATCCTATTTCTTGAGAGCAGGTGACTGAAAATCACTGTATTCAAAAGTCAGTAGTGTGTTACTATTATTCCTTAAAAAATAATTCAACATTGTACTCTGGCACAATACAATTGTGTATTGTCATAATCATTTGATGCTGGTTTTGTAAGGTTGTTTTATATGGATCTTCTTAGGAGGCTGCTGCTTTGAAACACCTGACTAGTTGCTTAGTCCTAAACTAAGAAAACCATTCCCCAAGAGAAATTAACAACAGCGATACACTGACAGCCACACCAGACAAATGACTGTGACTCAAAGCTCTCCGTCTGATACTCAGGCCTTCCCAAGTCCTTCCTACATCTCTGTATCAGATCCAAAAGAAAATAATGGAGTGAGTTAGGCAGTCTGCCCACTTTATAACCCGGCAATGACTTCATAGATGTGAAACAGCCCTAATTGGGAAACAACCTTCTTTCAAATGAAATCTGTTGATTTGGAGAACTAGGAGTGAAAAAACACACAAACTGTTAGGCAGTAGCCAAGAGAAAATGCTATTTTAAAAAGTTAAGTTTAGAATGGAGCAGTAACATGGCACGCAGAAAGTTTTCAGTAGAATACTAACATTAGAAAACCAGTCATTTACTTACAAGTTGGCTTTGCTGCTGGTGGAAATTTTGTCCGGGTAATAGCCAGAATTATGAAAATAATCACTGGCCATAAGATCAAAACAAGTGTCCAAAGCTGCAAAGTAACAATAGAAAGTGTTATAATGCTGACAGTAAATTAAAGAAAAATATGTATACTCAAAAAAAAAACCCATACCATTACTAAATTAAAAAAATCAAGTTATAATATTCCTACAGAGGCTAGATATTTGACTACATGTTTATGAACAGGAAACAAATGAAAGAATTTTATAAATGCAGACAAATTCATAAGAATGACTATTCCAAATCAAGTCTTCAAATGTCCATCTGGTGTTCCCTCTCTGGTTACCAATTATGACCATCCCAAGAGTGATTATCTTAAACCTCCAATCAGATCAGTAACTTCCAGATAAAATACTTTAGTATTTTCCACTTGTCTGATGGGGAAGGCTCAGTGTCCCAAGTAGGGCATATGAAATACAGGATTATTTCAACCTGGAAACATAGTACAGTTTCCATTGTCAGCATTCTGTACTCAGTCACACAGACTAGCGTGTGGCCTTGAGGAACTGCCCAATAAATGTGGTTGAACAAAGCAGTGACTAATTGAGTCAGACAGTGAACTGTAGCTCTTTACCGCCCCAGTGTAGCATCCTGTGTGCTTCCATTGTAGAGCCTAATTTATTGCTATGGTTGCCTGGATCCCAGAAGAAAAAAAAAACCAACAACTCATTTATGCTAAGGACAGTGTTGTATTCATTTCTTAATCCTCAGTACCTGGTGCAAAGTAGGTTCCCAAGGAATGTACACTGCCCTGAAACGCCTATGGGAATTTCACTTTTAGGCACAGTAGTGGCTGCTTTCCCTTCCAATGTAGATACAGCCAGGGCCAGGGAGACAGATGAACCTCAGTGGGTAAAGATGCTTGTCAGGTAAGGTTAAGGACCTGAGTCCATCCCCAAACACATGTAACAGTGCAAGGAGAGAACTGATTCCACAAAGTTGTCTTCTGACATCCACATACATGCTGTGATACACCCACTCCTCACATACATCACACACACACACACACACACACACACACACACACACACACACACACACACACTAATGATAACAGTAATGGTAAACATTTTAGAAGTTACATTTGGGCCTGATGGCACAGGTCTTTAATCCCAGCTTCCCAGCAGGCTAAGGCTGAAGGAATAAATGTTCAAATCCTGTCTGGGCCACTGAGTGAGTTCAACTCGATCCTGGGCAATTAAGTGAGATTTTGTCTCAAAATAAAGAAATAAAAAGAAGACTCATCTAAATCGTGCGAGGGTTGGGTTCAATCCTCAGGACTGAAAAAAACAAACTTTAATTCACTATCTGCCTAATATTTTTCAGGCCTATGATACTGGCCCCATAACAGTGGAAACTACATCTTCACAAACCCATGAACTGTGGTGTGCAAACACAAGATGGGGCACAGACTTTGTTTGCATTCACTATGATTAAATATGAACCCTTCTGCTCTGCTTATAAGTCAGACTTTTACCATTCCCCACCTGCTTAGCATAGCACGTCTCAAATTTTCTCCCTGTGGCTCGTCAGCGTTTCAAAACCACCCAAAGCCAATCAGTTCTTGATCCCTCAGTAACTCCCAGCTGGAAGACTCCACTCAGGTCTCTGCCCAGGATCTAAGATCATGATTCTCCTCACTGGTGGGTAGACTTTGGAAGGCAGCTCTGCTCGCCACTATGCCACCAACACAGGTGTAGGTAGACTTTGGATCTAAGCACACGTTTTTCTAAGATTGAAGACATTCTTCTAGCTCTCGGACATCTGACATGGCTCGGTTTGACAGAAGCTAAGACGTACCCAGACAGGTGGAACCGCTCGATATAATGTGACACTTCTCCGACAGTGATGTGTGCTCCAAGTCACCTGGGGAACCTCTCAAACATTCAGACCTGGGCTTGGGAGATTTGAAGGGAGTCCTGAGGGTCTACATGTCTAAGGCTGCTAGGTAGGTGGTATCGATGGTCCTTTGCACAGACAGGAGCTAGATGTGCAGAAGAACTGTTTATCAAGTCTGACAACATCTTTGCTGGAAAGTCTCATTGGAATCATCTGATGGATAAAAGTTAGGGCATTTGAAAGCTTACATATGGGGACACATTGCATTTTTATTTTTCTGTACCTTAAATTAAAATTTCCAAAAATCACGCATGTAGGCCTCTGACTGTGTCAGCATCGGAACTCATGGATATTTAAAAATCACATTGGAATGATGGCACTAAGGAGTACCCGCTAAGCTTCTTACTTAATGCTATAATTTTTAAAACCCACCTCTTATCAGATCATAAATTCCCCTTTAACACTTCACTAACAATTCTGATACAGCTGACTTAGTTTACAATTTTATTTATTCAATTTCCTTTTGTTTTATGAATTGTAAAAGACCACTGTTAGAAGAGAGAGCCACAGACTAGGCCAGGCCACTGAACACAACAAAGACATCAAAGATGCAAATGAGTCCTTATCTGATGCAGCTCCTTTATGTCAGCTGCTTACCAAGTGCTCGCAGAACGTGTCTAACATCATATACAATGTGTAAACAGGTTGTGAGCAAGGGTGTGTGAATCTCAGAACATTCAGGGCAGGACTTTTTAATATAATTATTGTGCTATTTTGAGGATTAAAAAAGAAATCGTCGCAGAACGCAGATTCTAAAAAAAATAAATATTACTGCCAATGAATTATAAGCAATATTGTTATCCTTGCCTAGTCTTTGAATAGTTGACAATTGGAGTCTGTTTTTCAAACATTCTGGATACGGAATACCTATTATACTTTGTATGACTCAGTTGAAATGTGCACTATAGGGAATTGAATTTAAAAAAAAAAAACATGAATGAAGGTGGATTTAACCATTTGCTATGGGAGACCATTGATATTCTTTAAAAAGAAAATTCTTTTGGAATAGAAGGTGTGGAATCCATTAGTTGCTTTTAGAAGTATCTATTTGTTTCCTCTGGTAGCCTCAGGAGAATAAGAAACTGAGTTAAGCTACTCCAGACATCCACCTTCAAATGAAGAACACACTATGGCATTTCTTAAAGTTGTCTTTTTGATTGATCTAATCGGATGATTTTTTTTTCATGAGGGTGCTTTGGCACATTTTGAAATTAATTTTAGATCTATTTTAAATCCAGATAAAATCACAGTCTAAGTCAGAGAAATTTAAGGCATTGTGGGCCCTGTTAAAGCCAAAAACAAGCAAGCGAACAAAGAAAAAACCAAAAACTATCACAAAACCCATAAGCATATCTATTCTCCCAGGCTTTCCCTGGAATTTTAGTTCACAGAAGGTTTGAGGACTCCCCTGTATACTTCATCTCCGAGGGATGATAAACACAAAAGTCCTCTACACTGTGGTCTAGGGAATGTTGGAGTTGACAAATTAATCACAAGAGCAAGAAATAAAGTTTCAGTTTCCATAACGCAGGGCTGCTTTCAGTTCTGTGCTAAGTATCATCATAAGCGGCCAGAAAGCAAAAACAAAGTTAAGGCTCCAATGCTCAGTGAGCCATGACTTCTGTTTGTTTGGCAAAAGGCAAATGTATTGATTTTATACTTAGAGCCACAGGTGTTAAGTAACACTCCGAGAAAAGCTATTCCTGAAAGGTTCCGCATTTCTTCTTGATATTTTAATTGTCTCGGGCTACTCCTGTAACTCATTTGTATCTCATCACCTTGTGCTCTTGACCTTTAAAGAAGTATGCACACTAAGTTACAAAGTCCTTGACAGGAGATGGTATTTGTGTTCTTCAAATCATTTGAGGTTGATTTTTATCTGAAATGCCCTGTTCTGTTATTTCTCTCTCATTTCATTCCTGAACAATTTATTTTTTAAAAAACCTTTGGGTAAAGTCCATCCATCCACACTAGGTTTGAAGACATCATGGTGGCCAAGTAAGAGGTGTAGATTTCTAAACAGTCGAAGAGGACCCAGAACTATGGAGGATCCTGGGTCAATGAGGGACATCAGAGCCCAGTGGGCTGAAGAACATGGGGATAAAGTTAGGATGGCCAGCCTGGTTTGTCAACTTGGCACACCTGAGAAGAGGGAATCGCAACTGAAGAACTGAGGTCTATAGACACGTTTGTGGGGACATTTCCTTGGTTGAAATCTGTTGTAGGAGGACCCACCCCACCGTGGGCAGCACCATTCCTAGGCAAATGAGACTGGGAACAAACCTCATTCCTCCATGATTTCTGCTTCATTCTCCTACCCTGAGCTCTTCTCTTGTCACCTAATTGTGAACTGTAACTTGTAAGCTAAAATAAACCCTTTCCTTCCTAAGGCTGATTTTTGACTGAGTGGTTTATCACAGTAACAGAATATCAAGCTAAGACATTCCCCATTTCCAAATTTGAAAGGTCATAATGGCATATTAGTTAGTGCCAACACTAGAGAGACAGAGATAGTGAGTTCAAGGCCAGCCTGGTTTGTTTAGCAAATTGCAGGCTAACCAGGGCTACATAATGAGATGCTATCTTTAAAAAATAGCAGTACAAATAATAAACATAAATACGTGTTACTTATTTCCTGCCTTTATGATTACAAAGTTCTTTCCACCTCATTTTATATCATTGTCTCAACCCTGAAAATGCTAATTTGTTCAAGAAATCTTGTCTTCTTCAACTGGACATCCAAGAACTACCAGTGATCCTTGCTGGTGGACTATCAGTATTTCCAGGCCTAGACATAGTTAGAAAATCATGTGGAAGATAAAGAGAGATCTATTCATCAATCAATCAATCAATCAGTCAGTCAATAGATAAACATAGGCAGATATAAGGAATTTAATAGTTCAGAGACGGTCAAATGATGAAAACATACAGAAGACACAAGTACCAACCCATGAGAATACAAACCAGATTTGATTCGATGGCCAAATTTAAACATTAAAATTCAATATAATAACCAAATATTTAAGGGTCACTGAGTCTATAGATATAAACAAATGCATAAGAAAGCAGACAACTCTATAGAATGCTCAGTAAAGACTAGAATGCATGTGCATATTTTCCTGCAAGGATGAAGTTGACTTCATGCACTACTGATAAAATGCAATAAGAGAGAAGAGAGATCCACTTCCTTGGGTTTCTTGCCCAAGATAATGGATTGCTGTAAAACTGAGGAAATGAATGACCACTGCCACAAAGCAGCTCCTCCTGAGAGTTCATGAGAACTAGGATCATGGACATCAAGGGAAGACAGGAAGATGATTTCAGACCGAAGATGAGAGAGCTGAAAGCCACATACAGCATCTGATCCTGAACAGTCAGTCCTTTAGCTTTAAAGGACTCAGTGCCAAGAATGGCCAAGCTTGAAAGGAGCCTAAGAATCTGATGGCATTTCACATTTATATGTGTGTGTGTGTGTGTGTGTGTGTGTGTGTGTGTGTATACACACAAATTTATATATACATTTTATATATGCATATAGATACATATATATAAATATAATCTAAGGACATATAGAAACAAAAACAAAGCACATCAAGATAAATACATGATAGGCTGGAAACATAGCTCAGCGGTTAAGAGCACTGCTTGCTCTTCCAGAGGTCCTGAGTTCAATTCCCAGCAACCACATGGTGATTCACAACCATCTGTAATGGGATCTGATGCCCTCTTCTGGTGTGTCTGAAGACAGCTACAGTGTAGTCATATACATTAAATAAATAATACTTTAAAAAGATAAATACATGAAAATGTCATAATGGTGTCCATTATTTTGTGCACAAACTAAAAACAAAAGGATTCTGTTCATAATTAGAAGCTGAGAGTCTACAATCTGATGGTGTTTTACATTTATATAGAGAAAAGCACACTAAAGATTAGTGCTAGCCTCTAATGGTGGTGGACTTGTGTGTGTGTGTGTCTGTGTCTGTGTGTGTGTGTGTGTGTGTGTGTGTGTGTGTGTGTGTGCTGTCCTAATGACATTCCTTTTAATTTGAAATTATTCAAAATGAAAAGTTTGGAAATTATATTAATGATCTCTGTATCTCTTCTTGAAAAGGTCCAGACCCAATCTGAAAACTCAAACATAAAGGCAGAGCAGTAGGAAAAGACATAACAAACAGACAAGCTTTGTAGGCAGAAATTCTATCTACCCAGATACAAGGCTCTTAAACTTGGAGGGCACTTTTTAACGTTGAGATAAATGTGATTACGACCTGGAAGTCAGCTCATGGGTTGGGCACATGCTTTGCACAAACCAACAGATGAAACAGAAGGACAAGCATGACCCAGGAACATCAGCTAATGAGGCTGCTGGGTTACGAGCAGGCTAATCAGCAGGGCCCATATGGTGGCCTCTTTAGGTGTGCACAGTTGCAAGCTATCCCAACGAACTGTCACAGCAGCCCAGGCTTCCTTCCACGGGGCAATGGTCAGTAATTAGACCATTCATAGGAAGTGGGGAGGGGTGTATAGGATTGTGGGGGGAGAAGAAAGGGGTAGGGTGTTGAATCTTATCTTTGTAAGACTGTGGGTGTGAGGGCAGGATACATGGCTTTCACATTTCATTGCTTAACACATGCCAAGCAAGTATTCTACCGCGGAGCTCCATCCTAGCGCCATGATTTTCGTTCGGTTTTGTGTGTTTTTCTTTAATTAGTTTTTAGTTAGCGTACAAAACAATGGATTTCATTATGACACCTTCACACACGTGTCTTGATGCATCTTGTTCTTAGTCACTCTCAAGTTGGGCAGGTGAATGGACGTACTGGACGACATTTTTATTAACTACACTCGGTGATGTCATCCACACCAACTGGCACCAATCAAATGTAAACTGACCCCCAAATTTCCACTGAGAGTTGATCTGTAGTACCCAATAGCTAGAATGAATCACACAGATGCATTTACATCTGAAAGAACCATTGAGAAATCTCACAAAACTGATTTTCGAAAAACAAAAAAAGGAGCTATCATTTAGATTTTAGTTCATTCTTACCTCTACTACTTTGTCAGAATTGTTTACTGTAATTCCTGCCAGTCTGTCTGAGTCTATTCATGCCTAACATTGTTAGAATTTTCTGGTTATTGTACTAATGGGAAAGTTAAAAAAAAACATAGTTAAATTAAATTTCAATGCCTATTTTAAAACTTGAGGGAATGACTTTAAAATATCACTTACAGACTTTTACCCTTTTACCCAGATCAGATACTGACTGGGGCTTGGTGTCTAATCAGACTCACTGAAGGGCTGCATTCATTGCACGTGGATTGTTGTCAGTGGGGTTGGAATGCTTTAGAGCATGTGATCCACTTTATTATAGCTACACCATTCCTTCCGGTTTTATTCTTTGTGTGCCTCACATGGTCTCATTATCACCTTGCCCTTACAGACACCAGCACCTCTTGCTCTACAGTGTTTCGAAGTTGGTTATGTAACAAATGAATAATACTGGGTATCAGCACTCAATTTGGTTAGGGGTATTTTGCCAAAATAAAACCAGAATGCCTAGCATTAACCATCTAGTCTACTTCACCATAGTCTGGGAGACTCTTAAGGTACTTAAAATTGAACATATAATACTGTATTCATCTACACAAGGTTTGTGCATTCATTAGTACAACCACATTTGCTGAGCACCTACTGTATACCATGGCATAAAGATAAATGAATAAAATAGTCCATCTTTTAAGGAGAGGAAACATAAAAAAATACAATGAATGTAATAGACAATGCTACGGTATAGAAAGATAGTGTGAAAGGGATGGTAATTCAAGGAAAGATCATTGGAAAAGCCTCAAAGGTAAAAAGGGGTCAGAAAGAAGAAAAGACATGTACATTAGATGGGGGGGGTTATGACATAGAAGTCTTTCAAACAGAGGAACCATGTGACTAATGTTCATAGACAGAAAGAACTGAAGACTATGTATGCCAGGAGCACATAACTGACTCATCAGGAGGTAGTGGGAGCATCTATGTCATACAGTTATTCAGCCTCACGCTTCCTTCTAGTGACAAGTCTACTGCCCTGAGACTACATTATCAGACAATGGATGCTGTCTGTCATTTTTGATAATATTGATGCAAAATTTTTCCTTCCTTTACTCACCACTTGCTTATTTTAGTTTGGCCTGTCTGCATGAGAGTTTTGCAAGTATCTGAAGAGAGGGGAAAAAAATCTTTTCACTCCCAGGGTATCTTCAATAACTCTCTCTACTAAGTCTCATTTTGAAGTGGATTTCCCTGAATTTCAAGATGGTTCAGTGAATAGACGTACTTGACAGCCTGATTTTGATCCCTGGATCCCACATGATGGAAAAAAAGAACTGTCTCTTGAAAGTTATCCTGTGACTGGCTCATATGTGCCTATGTACACGCACACTCCTACACAAATTACATATATATATATATATATATATATATATATATATATATATATATCCAAGAATGAAATGTTGTAGTCAAGTTGTTGCTTTATAATTAGTTTCAGAACTTCTTACAGAATTCTGAAAGAGGACGCCTAACATGAATGACTTAGAGCAGGCACATGCTAGGACACACTTAGCTTGTGTACCTCACTTAGTGTAACAGGTTCATTTTCTCTTGCAGGTGGGAAAACACAAGAAGACGAAATAAGCCTCTCCAGAAGGTGCAAAGCCATAGAGCGGATGTTTGAACCTAGAGTCCTGCTTCAGCACCAGTGCAATTAGCCACTAAGCTATTTAGATTAAACACTACAGAACAGAACTCTGGCTTGCTTTGATCTGAATATTATATTTTTATTAGTTCATCCTTGAGACTAGTAAAAGAGTTTTTATTATTTCGAAGCTAGAGAGCATTGAAAGTCATTTAAAGGTCTTCCTGTAATCTAGAATCATAACTTTTTATTACAAACTTGAAAATAAAAGTTGTCCAACCTTTCATAACATAAAATCCACTGAATACACTGCCTCCTTCTCCTTTATCCATTTCACTTTGCATTTCCCTATAAGACAAGGATGACCGTTACTGAAAGCAACAGAGGAGCCCAAGATTCACATTCAAAATAAGAGCTCAGGATCTTAAATCTGGGATAAACCTTAGTTCTACCTCCAAAATAAGGCATTATAGGTGACATGGACACCTTAGTCAGTTGGAATTTCTGATATTCAATGCTGCCATGAACATAAGTAACTCAATAAGTCAATTAAGTGACTAACAATAAGTCAATTTTCTGGATTCTGTCCTTATGAATTACAATACCATCTTGGAGATAGGTAAATGTCCTCTGATGGATATAGAAACAATGTACTCTGTTGGGTTGACAATGGAAGTTTTTTTCTTTAATCTGCAAAGCTAGCATACAACTAAGTCCTGGGTTTCATCCTAGAGTTTTCTCCCATGTATGTCACACTGCATGTAGGGCAACACATTATTGCTGGGATTTCATTGCTCAAATTCCTAAAGCACCTTCATGTCATTGCTTCACATTTCTTGACAGAACTTAAAACATGTGTATCTGCCATGTATCAGGTGCCATAATTAGCAAATGGAAAAAAATTTTTCAAGCAATTAAAAGGAATGAAAGGACATCATTGGTCCTCCATCTCCACGTGGTGAAAGGACCAGAACATTCACTCACACAACCGAGTACACCATACAGGACTTACTTTCTATTAAACTGATAAAGAATTAAACCTGGGAGTAGAACTTAGTCCCAGCTGATTCTCATGCAAAGTTTATTTTAACGCACAAACCAACCCATGTTAAGGCTTCTCCCTTCATCCTCTAGTCTCTCTAAAGGGAAGAGGGGCAAGAAGGGCAGAGAGGGAGGGAGGGAGGGAGGGCAAACTTGGTCCACAGTGCCATTTTGACAAACGTGAGAACGTCCATGACCGTCCTCACCTGAGCTGAGTGTGGTCCCTAGCTAAGCACATAGAAAGGAAAATATTCAACTAGCATGAATTTTTCCTCTTCAGGTCAGAAGTTTGAAATTAGAATCTGCTTCTGACGAGACTTGAACCCCTATTTAGAACCCATCTTCTAAATGAAAGATAATCCCTTCTCCCATTTAACCCTGTCTTTCAGCCCACAACTCTCTGCGGTCCCCCTTCCTCTCATTAAGGAGTATCTCACTGGGTAAGCCTCCTGTTGCTGTTCTGGAATCTGTCTTCATTGCCCATAAATTTTAAATTCCAAGTTCAGCAGGGTAACATCTACTTGATTTTCTCTGCTACCCACCATTTCTGCTGGTACTTAATACATTTCCCAACATAACTGAGAAGTATATCATCAGAAATCTTTTAAATAAATAGAAAAATATCTATGGCCTATACAGTAGATACAACCTCTTCTTTGGTGGGCTCAACTCTGACCAAAGATCAGAGAAAATAAGATAGAAAACTTAGAAGAAACAAAAAGAAATCATAGTACAGATAACAGATTCATCACTGGGGAAATCTGACTTTGATTCTTGGAGCCATGGTGTAACCTTGGATAAGTTCTTGGATAACTCTCTGGAATTCTGTAAAATTGTCAATTGCATATCCCTAAATATTTTGAAATTCTCATCTGCAGTTTTCTAAGTAAAAGTGAAATTCATTTCAGATGCAGTTTTAAGAGAGGATGTCCCTGCAAATATGCCCCAGATGAACACTTAGGCTATTCTTAACATTCTTTTCTTGAATCATATAGTTATCGATAATTCTTGTGACATTCTCCATCCTGCCGTGAGCAGTTGAATTTTCTCTACAGTACCCCGTCTACCTGAATATTTTTCACCTTTCCTTTTCTTTCTTGTGCCTTTGTTTCTGCACTCGTTAGTTCCGTTATCTTCCTTTGTAATCTTTCTTTCCCACCATCTCACTTTGAGACGATGCTTTTCTAAATTAGGGGCGGTTGACATAGTGGCGATACTGATGTTTTGCTTGTCATTCAGTAAGGACAGTTCATTTCCAGTATCACACACCTTCATTCGGATTTTCTTGAGTATGAATGTCTGTCTTTGACATACCATTTTCAGAATTAATGTACAGATAAAAATGCTGGCATTCTAAAATCCTGACTGGGGAGAAAAATATTCACTTGAAATCTCAGTGCGTGTTTTGGGGAGCTTGGGGTTAAATGATTAAGATTTTAGAAACTGAACCGCCAAAAGGCAGGCAACTTTAGCAATGATTTTGTCAACAATATACCAGCTTTCACTGGTTTTTGTTTGTTTGTTTGTCTTGGTTTCTGATTTTTAATATATATTTAAATAATGTCTTCTGCATTCTCTGTTCAAATGGACTTTCATCATTAATTTGAATAAAATAACATATCCGTATTACTCAAATTCCTCAGCAATTTAGACTTATTAGAAAGCAGTTTGGAATCTAGGTCCACACTTAGATCTTTCCATATTATAGGATAAATCTGACAGACCTTGTGCCCATTTTATGAGTGGAAAAACCAGAGCTCAAGTGACAGGTGCCGGGTGATCCTGGGAGGAGCCCCGACTCATGCTCGGGACATCCACATACCGACAACTGTGCTGCCCTGCTGAACGACACCCAGAATCACCCACGTGGGAAGTATGGGGGAATTTCTTTTTCTGTGCTGGTTTTATAGTTAACAAACAAACAAACAAACAAAGTCAATGATTTCATCAGTTTATCACACTCATTCGATCACATGACGCTTTATGACTTAAAGCCCTGCCTATCAAATTCCCTAGCGTAAGTAACCACCTAACTAATTCTTCCTTTGAGTACATACATTAGAATACTGGGGTTGCAGGCTCCACAAGCCAGCGCAGAGAGAGATAAGGAGCCTGGATCAAACGCTGGGTTTTATGATGAAACTGATTTGCATTTGCATAGCTGCATTACCCAACAGAGGCTGGAGTGACTGCTCTAAAGAGAAGGATTCAATAAGGCTTGGGTTCTCTAGTTCTTATACACTCTTCTGAATGCATAACTCACAGAAACGTGCTCCTCCCTCAGCTCTCTGGACCCTGGACTCTGTACAGTGGAGTTCTGAATAACTTGTCTTTGTAATTTAAAAAAAAAAAAGCATTAATGTAAGACTTTCAAAATGATGTGGGAAAAAAAACAGCAAAGAGAGTCAGTGGTATTCTTAAAAACAGGAATATGTATGTGAGACAAATACATATATATGTGTGTATATTTATATGTGTGTGTATATATATATATGACACACACACACATACACACACACACACACACACACGATCTCATTTCCAGTAAATGATTTTTAGATACGTGAATTCCTTTCAAAGCTTTTCCATTCTAGCAGCCTTTACCCTACAGTCTTTTCAACCAAGTTCTTACTACTTTTCCCTTTCTAGAACAGTCCTTCCCATCTCCGATGTGTTCAAATGTTACTTTCATTCATCCCATTGGAAATACACCTCGTTTCTTTCTAAAAGCACTCTGGCTTGCATCCAAACTTCCACGCCAGTACCAGTTCATCCAGTCACAAGGTACATCCTCTGCTTTGCCCAAGGAGCGTCCCGATTTACTCTTTCAATTTACTCAAATCAAAAGGCTGCTTTGGGGGCATGTTAAGACTCGCCCCATTAGCTGAAGGACAGATGGAGGCAAGAACTTGAAGTATCTTATTTCTCTTTTGAAAAAATGCCTTTAAGCTCTTCTCTGTCTAGCTCTCATTAACATCACATTTCAGGATTTACTGCTTCGTATCCCCACGCTCCCACCTTAGACAAAACAAACCCAAGAACTCCTCACCGGCTGCCTTTTGACACCTAGCCAATTTTTCCACACCAGGATCCGAAGCTGATGAAACTGGGAAGCCATCCTTCAGACACCCTGAACAAACAAAACAAAACAAAACAAAAAATTCCCGACTCTTCCTCCGGTCCTCAAGAGAAGTGGTGTCCCGTCTAACTTGCTGTATGCCGATGGGTCGGGAGCCTTTTCACGGCATAGCTTCGTAGGGCCTGGGGTAAGAGGCCCACAGCTCTTCTCTTCCCAATGGATTTGCTTTTCCCGTCAGTAAATCCTTAACCAAGAAACTCTTCTCAAGCAAAATGTCTTCAGGAATGAGGAGCCACCTCCGGGCCTTTCAGTGGCTTGTGCTTATTGTAAAATAATGCCTCTTGTGCGAAGTCCACACTCCAGACAGAATGAGTATCATTCAGATAATGCCCCACTGTAAAACAAACAAAAGGTGAACCCACACCTCCTACTCTCCAGAAATTAACTGCCTCTCCACACCTTAGAGAGCGTGTCACCTGCACTAGACGCGTCATAGGAATTAGGCGGGACCCTGGAAGGGCCAGTAGGACTTGTCCTACATCCCTTTGCTTTCATCCCTACACATAGTCCCTGCTGTGACAGGGACTGGGCACTGAGGATTTTACAGGTTCCTTAAGGCAGAGAGTGAGACTCCTGGCGTGTTTTAAATGTTTTAATCGGATGTTTTAAATCAGATGCAAAGCTGTAATCTCAGCTCATGATTAGATGATAAACTATGAAAGTTCCAAACTTTAGCTTAAAATGTAATGTTCTGGTCTGGGGAAGGTGACCAGGCCAATTGAGCCCCAGCTCCTAGGTTTAGTGGTCAGTGAAAGGTAACAAAATGACATGTGGGAAGTTACAGTTTACAGGAGACACAAAGTGACCCAGAATGCTTCTGCTGTCCTCTCTGCCTAAGACATTCTCTGCCCATGTAGACCTGCACCTCTCAGAATTATCTCCACGATGGCAGCTTCCACACAGGCCTTTAAATGACCTCATCAGATATATCTCTCCCTCTTTATAGCTCATTACAGTTCTTTCTACTATCTCTCTCCAGTAATTTATATTGCTGCCTTGTTGTTATTTTGAATATCTCAATTAGATTAAAAATTCTATGAGGGCACGAATGATTATAGATCACAGTGCTTTGTGTATGATCGGTGCTTAAGAATCGCTACTGGATAAAAAAGACAGACCATATAAGCCAATCAAATGCATCTCTGATTCTTACTGCTTGACCTGATTGATCGAGAGTCTACTTGCCAAATCAGTTACAGCATCGTTTGAGTTCTTCCTTCAAGTCAAGCCAGTAAATGCTGGCTCAATTGCCTGGTCTCCATGCCAACTCTGGGAGCTTGGTGGCAGCCAGCCTGGGGCAGACTGGATCCATGATAGAGCATGCCCATTACCTCAGCTCTGGCTCTCCTTACTGTGAAGTCTCCAAACCCAATCTGCCAGGCAAACAGTCCTGACTACGGAGAGTGTGGCCCCTACAGGTTCTTGTTTCTAGGCAAGGTTACAAAGTATTCTCTGAATGAGAGAAAGCCTCTAAAATAGTGTGCCCCTTCAATGGGGGATGGGGGAGAAAAGAGCTAAGATTTCTCTAATTAGCAGTGTTTCTGAAAATGTCTGCAGTTTCTATTTTCCTGAACTCTTTAGCTGTTGTCACAACCCACAAGGGTGTAATGGTTCACATATAAACAGCTTATGTGGGAAGACAGAATAGGGTTGGGGACATTGCAGACATGGTGGCTTTCCGAAGTTAGGTAACCTCAGGTCAAAAAGACCTGAATTATCATGTGACTGATGCAGGGCCGTGAGAGTCGAGTTGAAGATGAACCATGTGGTTCCAAGAAGGGGTTTGTCCATTTTTACAATATCATCCCAGAATTGTGCTGTTTGATGACCTCTCGGGCAGCCCTTTTGACTGGAAACCTTCACCCAACCACCTCTGACTATCCAGTGAAGACAACGCATTTCCTTACACCCCAGGACCTCTTTGGGAGATCTATTTCTTCAGCAAAATTCCCTAGTTGTACATTAGGTGCCCCATATTCATTGGCTAGCCCTTGGCATGGGAAGGAATGTTGTAACTGGTCCAAACATCACACACATTTCCATGGAGGATGGGCAATCTTCTATAAAATATAACTTACAGTAGTTAATTAAGTTGAGGTGCGTTGACAATATTGTTTTAAATGTGTAAATTCCCTTTAAAAGGAGATTTTCAAAGATGAATTTTTAAAAGTCTAACATTAAAAAACATAAATCTTGGGCTGGAGAGATAGCTCAGTAGTTAAGAGCACATACTGTTCTTCTACAGGTCCTGAGTTCAAGTCCCAGCCACCATATGGTGGCTTAAAACCATCTATCATGGGATCCGATGCCCTCTTCTGGTGTGTCTGAGGATAGCTACACTGCACTCACATAAAATAAATAATTTTTAAAAAATTAAAAAAAAACATAAACCTTGGAAGGTATAGCTTATATAAATTAAGTATGATATACTTTACACAGACAAAAAGTCAAGGTGATTATTGACAAACAAAAAGACTTAGGAAGAAGAATGTTCAGGGAAATTAGAGATAGATATTGTATTGGGGAGAATGTAGCATTGTTCCCCAGTCCTGATTATAGGTTGAGGTGCTACTGACAGATAGATTCAGATTTTCCTCGAGGAAAGAAAAGATGATTGTTAATCAAAAATAATCTGCACCCAAATACACAGCTACTAAAACCACTTTTACACGAAAAGGGTAAATTGCAGGGCAAACAAACAGAGGCAAAGTTCAGGTAACACAACATAAGGAAAATGAAAAACGTCCTTGCTTACACGGGCATAATTATGCCCGTCTATAATTCCTGCATGTTTTTTTTGTTTGTTTGTTTGTTTGTTTTTGTTTTTTGTTTTTTGTTTTTTGTTTTTTTGGAGCTGGGAACCGAACCCAGGGCCTTGCACTTGCTAGGTAAGCGCTCTACCACTAAGCTAAATCCCCAACCCCCGTCTATAATTCCAGCATTCCACTGTGCGTTCAAGGCCAGCCTGGGCCCCATGTCAGGTTCCAGGACAGTTAGGACTACATAGTGAGAACCTGTCTCGGAAAACAAGCAAAAGCAAACCCTGGTTAACCAGTTGAGCCCTGCAAACATTCACTTAGGGTTCTTCTGAAGAGTTAGTGCCACTCCGGTTTGATCACCTGCCTTGTGTGTCAGCCAAACCTGTGCTTCTTGGTCAGTAAATCCAAGTTGTCTTCAGTCATGATTTCCAGCATGTGTACCTGAACTCCCTTTATTTTCTGTTGATGCCTTTACTCCCTGGAGATCAATAGGACCCCTTAATCAATCAGAGAGCCATTCTATATACATGCCCTTCGATAGTGTGTGTCTTTAAGTGCTCCTCTAACCAGCAGTAAAATATGATGAGTTCATTATGGGATGTGAGGACTCTGAAGTTCTTCTTTCCCAAGATCCATTGACTGCAAATTTTAGGAGAAGCCCAGCCAGCCCAAAGTTAACTAATCTAAAAGTCCAGAACTCATTCTGAGAGGGTGTGGCCATCCTTCTGAGGCTGCTTGTATCTAAAACCGGTCAGGACCACCTCTGACTACGGAACAGAGCTTAAATGATGAGGTTACCCAGGCTGCATGATGGTACGGATTCAGGATCCGCACGAACAACGGACTTGGAAACTAGGATTAGTCAACCAGTCCTGAAGCACACTCCACAGCTGAACCAAAAAGGAAACAGTACAGCCCTACAAACGGGGCATGAAAATGGCTAGAATGCATTTCATTTTAACAGTATTTATTGAAGTCATCTCTCATTTAATAATGGGAGTAATAAAAATAAACCAACAAACTGTAAGTCCCCAGTCTGTGTAGCTTGTCACCATCAGGTAAGAATCTTAGCACAGGGCTGCTCCACAGTAAATGGTTAATTATTGCTTAGTAAATGGTGAACAGAAAGCACTTACTAAGCAATTATCAAAGGAGCCTTACCGTATTGAAATTGTCACTATCCTCCTTTCAAAGAAGAAAGTGGCATTTGGTGATTATTAGAGGACCCAGCTGGAAGCAGAGCTACTGAGAAATGGCAGGCAGGAAGTCGCCATGCTGTCTGTCTACACTTTTAGTCTTTACACTACTCTGTCTCCAATACCACAGGGCAAGGCAATAAATAAATAAATAAATAAATAAATAAATAAATAAATAAATAAATAAATAAATAAAGTTTCGTTTTGCAACAGAGGGTTTTCCAGTTCACTGGAAAACACTTTAGAGATTGTTTTAAAAGTACATTCACACACAAAAAAAAAAAATCGCCCAAATGTATTCACAAGAATAACTGGAGGAGAAGGCTCCGCTTTCTGCTTTCAGGCTTCTTGGTTGAACACCAAAGCATTTCACAGCCGGCTCTTGCCAGTTCCACCAGAACTGTATCTGCAGCTATCCCCGCTGCCATCTGCCGTGGCACGGTAGAGGACTGCTCATTTTCAGACTTTGTCATCCTGTTTCCTCTGCCCAACATGAACCTGTGTTCGTTCCTAAAGGGCTGGCTCAAGGGTTACTTCCTCTGTGAGGCTTTTTCCAGCCCTGCCACCCACCACACCCCACTCCCAGCTGAACTAATGACTCCTTCAGCAGCTTTCCCATAAGTCTTTGTTCGTAAAGATAGCCAATAGCTCCCTGCCTTGTATTCTACAGTCAGCTCACTTCCGCCTCCACTCCGATCTCCTGGGACACAGAGAGGATGTCTGAGGGGAATATGAAGGATCGAGAATGCTTTGTCACGTGTGTGAAGAACTGTGGCTGTACTGCATTAAAGAGCTGGTTGGAAGGGAGAGATAAAATGGAGAGTTGGGGACCTAGTACTGAAGAACAGATGTGACATACTGAGGTCAGAGAATGGTAAGCGCCTAGTGACTCTTCCACAAAGATAGTGGAGTAGAGTTGATGCTGTGGGGATGAGGTGGTCCTTGAAGTTAAGATCTAAAAATCCTCATTTTCAAATCCACAGCAATGTGAAATTAGCAATGTAGTAAAATACTTCAGAAAATGTAATGGCAGTCAGGACAACACTTTTACTGCTTTCCTACCAGGCTGCTTTTTCACCAGTTAGCATCAATAATGAGTTACTATTTTTAAGATATTGACTTTGTACATTAAGATACCATGGCGTGCGAGTCTCACACAGGAGCTAATCTACATAATAAACCTTGGAGGTCAATATTAGCCTTTCTATTCCATACATGAGGCACAGGACAAGATCCTTTCCCATGTCACAAGCTAATGATACTCAGAGGAGTGATTTGAACCCAGGCCCTTATGTCTACAAGGCCTGTTCGCTAACTGCACCTCGAAAAGGAAACCTGAGTGAGGAACTGCTTAAGCACATACATTAAACCCATGTGGAAAGACACCCCAAATTGGGAAACTGAAGCTAACTCACAAAAATAACAACAGCACCTTCTTTTACAAAGAGGAGAGACACCACCCTAAGATTAAGATAATGAGGCACCTATTGCTAATACCTTATTACCTAAGATCAGACTGTGTGTGTAGGGAGCCGATAGCCAATGCTGTGAATCAGGTAGGTATGAGGACGTAATAGAACAAAAGTTATCAGCTGGCCTGTACCGAGACATTCCACTGAATATGTAGACAGAATAGCTGATTTAAAAGTCAGCTAGAAACAAAGCTGGTCTACAAAAATCACAAAGGAAAATATGATTTCAAAGAGCTGAAACCAGTCTCTAAGACAAGCAGGTCCTCCAAGATGGTGGCGGGGCTGCCGACTTCCCATCACAAATGACAGTCATGTCAGGACAGCCGGTCTGATAGAGCAACTGATTATCTTAGCATATGAACATGGAAATTTCATGGCAATTTACCATCTTGCAAAGAAGCGCTCACCCACTCACTTAGAGTGAGTAATAACCAAGTTGGTTAGACAGGTAAAGTGTGTTTAATTAGCAAGTTTTACTACATGTACTGCAGTCATCCTGTGAGAAGAGGTAATAAAAGGCTTTAAAAATCGGTGTCCCCTCCAAGCCAGAGAAAAACCCAAGAATGAAGAAAAGATTTGACACAAGGTTTCAAGAAAGATCGTGCCTCCTTTTTAAGAGTGTAAAGTTTAACCAATGCTTCCCCTTTAAAGACAAAAGAAAATTAAAATGAAGATGAAAAAAGTATTCTCCTGATTTCACCTTTCATTCCCTTACATCTAGGCATCTAGAGCAGCTGAAAACACACACACACACACACACACACACACACACACACACACACACACACACACACACACACACCTTCTTTCTTTATGGAAATGATTGAACGGACAAATATCTTCACATGCTTACTCTGATAATTGGTCTCCTTGCTGAATTCCTGGGGCGGGGGGAGAATTTCACAAATATTGAAGAAATCCAGATATAACTGGAATCATAGGCTCTCCTGAAGACACAGAAACTGTCTGGAAAAGAGATCTCCGGGCTAGGAGTTAGCCTGCCTGTGATTTTTAACATTTCAACTTTCAGTAAAGAAAAACATCACCCTCTTGTCCATCCCCCCCAACCCTGAGCAACATAAAATTTTCTATATATTTTCTGCATGCAGTTACTATTTGAAAAGGATAAATTTAGAAAAATGTGACCAGCCACACTTTTCTGGTTCGATTTAAACCAGTAAAAATATATTTTGGTCAAGAATCAAGCAGTAAGTAGACAGCACAGAGAAAATTAAGATCTCTGTTTCTGTGTATGCCTAACTGAATAGCACCTCTCTTCTATCAAGTCCTTGACAAGCAATAATTTGAAAGGGGAAGAGAAGGAAAGAATCAGGGAGAAGTAGAACAAATGAGTTAGTGAATGGTAGTCATTGTTCTGAGGGGTCTGATTGCTCGGTTCCTTAGCAAGAGCAAGTCCTTTTTAATTAAGATAGAATTTTGTGCATACACCTGGCCATGCCCAAAATATTCATTTTGTCTGTGCTTCTATCTATATAAATATACATCTGTAACACCTTTTACATAAATATGGAAAGAACTGTCACAAAATTTCACTCGCCTTGTAACTATATGTAGATTGTGAATGTTAAGGAAATAGAAGGCAATAAAAATAAAATGTCTGGCTCTCTGGTTATGCATTTTAATAAGGATTTTAATGATAGTGTGAGAAAAACAGAACATCTGGACATCATGCCAGAGACGTTTGCTATAGAGGACCAAGGCTCTGAACCAGAGTTTTGAACAGATAGGTTCAACCGCAGGATTTTTCTAAACACTCCAGTTCAAATTATCCTAAATTAAGTAGCCACACATTCAGTAATTTTCGTTATGACTGTGAACATTGGGTTTCTAGTTTATCCCTTTGTCAACAGGAAAGCATCCATGTATAATACGAAATGGATATAATAATATCCATTCAGAATAATTCAAATGACAGACATGAAGCCGTCTTGTCCGGTGTGTTATACCTGCGATTGCTTTCTGGATCATGGGGTTGTTTAGAAAGCTGGTTATGGTCTATATATAGACTATAATTAAAAACAAAATCTGTCCAACGTTCTCTGAGAAGCTTGCACGAACTTTGCTACCACCAAGGCTCCTCTTCTGGGAAACATAATCTGCTTTTCACCTACAGTTTGACCCTCAACTCCTCCGCCTCCTGCAATAATAAAAGTTCATTGCTTAAAGCAAACATCGAGTCTTCCGCGTAGCACAAGGAATCCACAAAATGAGTTCTGTTGATGCAATGGTCCCTCAGCCTCCAGAGGTCACTGGCAAGATGCCATTTTGTTATAGCAACTCCATTCCCTAAACCAGAGGTCACGTGAGAAATGTCAAATCATGTTGAAAGAGAAGGCACTAATTTACTGCAAAATGCCGGAGTGCTTCCAGGATTTATTTGAAGAGCTGCTCTGACAAAGAAGCTGAGAATGGGGGACAACTGAACAGAGAGGTGCCAGTGATGCTATCTGGGCAGTTTTGCATATCTTTATCACTTTCTGTCGCCTTGGCTTGTGAGGCTCGGCTGCTTTCTCTAGAAAATGCAGTAATCAGTCTTAGTCCACAGACGTGTCCTTCTTCTAACAGTCCAAATAAATCTGGCTAACTCAAAATGACCTGAGACCTCTCTGTCCCTGAGTTCATATGTCTATGCATCTACAGACACAACCACGGTGTTTCCTAAACACAAATTTAAGTCATCTTTATTATATAACTGTATTTTATTATAGGACTGTATAATAAATATAATACCTATAATATCTTATCATAGAACTATATACATGAGTATATAGTAGTTCTATAATAAACTCATTTTTTTTTTCAAAATATCAGGTTGTCATATCAACCTTTTTGAGGAAGTACTTACTTGTAAATCCAATATGAAAATGAATTTCAAATTTTTGAAATGCATAGAAACTCAACACATTGGTGATAGATATAAAAACAAAACAAAACAAAACAAAATCATGTGCTAAGTATTTGAAGAGTTTAGTACCCTCACTGGAGGCTGGTAGGTCTTACTACGGTTAGAGTCTGGTTTTCTTATCTGTCTTTCAAATCGTAACTTGATTACACTCCATTCTTTTTCTTTTCTTCTAGGTACTAAATACCTCTTGTCTTTCCTGTCAAGTGCTTCTGCAGTTTTCTGTGATCCTTTGGTGTCTGCTGACCCGAGATGCCAGAGTCGACCACACATCTCAGAGCAGAGTTTCAACACCCACATTCCTTAGTCACTAGAAGAAAGATGTTCTAATTTTCTTCTCTGACAGACCCGGCTAGTGGTTCCTAAAGGAGTAAAATGTCCTTACAGCTTACCACGATTAACCGATATAATGCTTCATCACTTAGAACCTTCAGACAATGGTGATCAAGGAAGATAATGAGATTAATTTCATATCAAACATTTCAAACGCATAGCCATGTGCAATTCTACATCAGGACACATGAAATAGGCTCACTTTCTATTTTTTCTTATACTTCAGGAACTTTAGTTCACCCCTCTAGGTATCTGTGACATATTCTCAGGGCTCTACCAAATCCTTTTGCAGATTTAATATTTTGCTGTTTTAATTGTTGTCATGCCATTTGATGTTTATGGAAATTTCTGAAGTTTATATTCTTGATATCACTTGACAACCTATGATAGTTTTTTGATAGCTTTCGATAATGCTCATGTTTATACTATCTCTCGACATATATGTCCTTTGAGACCATCATATTTATGACACCCTTTACAACTTTGATGTTCTATGATATCCTGTGATATGCATTGACTATCTTTAATGTTTATGATACCCTTTGTGAAATTATAGAAGTTAATTTCACTTTCTCCAGGCATCCTAGATGAAAAATTAAGCAGGATGCGATCCCATATGATAGAGATATTTAACCTTTCAGTAAATTAACATTACCTAGTTTCTTACATCCTGAGGTAAAACTGGCATCAACTGATTCATATCTGCCACTACAACTGAAATGCAAAAGAATTGTGAGATTTATTTACAAGTTACAAATGTAGTACTTCTCTTTGTAATCCTACATAACTGGATTTTTCCTTTGGTTTTATATATATTCATATGCACATATATGTGTATTTACATATATGTAAGAGAGATTCAAGGAATTCTTATCACAGAACTGTACATTCATTAATTTTTTATAATTCAGAATATCAGGATGTGCCTTTTTCCTACTGTTTCTGAAGATAAAAGTACTGACCTTAATGATGTTTTATATGGAATCTACAGCCCATAATTCAAACAATTACTGGAAACTATAGATAGTAAACAATAAAGAGACTGTAATGGAAATAAATTTCTAAACAAATGGCCTTGCTAAATGGTTATTAATTATAGGTATCAGTTTGATGCCCAAACCATGGAACAGAACTATCTTAGGAATTGTAAGTTCAATGTAGAAACCAGATTTGACACTGTAGAGGAGGCCCGTGAAGAACCAGGATGATTTCACGTCTGTGGCTTTTATAGTTCATGAATCTTACAGGCCCACTTGACCTCTTTACCACGGTAGACCCATCCCTCAAAAGTCATCATCATGTGATCCTAAAGAAGATTGTGATTGTGAGATGGAGTGTAAAATATTAAGCACTTACCCTGAAGAAACACTAGACCATCACAGAAAAGTTATCTTTATATGACATCATCTAAATGATGATAAATTAGATACACACACACACACACACACACACACACACACACACACACACACTACCCCATTCCCACCCTACATCTCTGTGAGGCTGAAACATCACCAGATGCACACTTGCAAGAAGAGTTCAGTGAGATAGGAAGCCAGCAGGTGACAGCTATGAACAGTTTTCAGGTAAAATCCTAACAGATTAACTGGGGCTGGGGGTGGGGTGTTAGAAGCAATCATTGACCTCATCTTAGAGCACGGAGCAAAAGGGTCAGGAAAAGGAAATGAAAGAATGCAGCAGCCAAGTGCACCAGGCAAAGCCAGGGGTTACAGAGGTTCTGCTCACACAGGGGTCGCACCAAGCACAGAGCAGAGAAGAGACCCACTACGTATTTTTCACTTTCTAGGGGTTCTGCAAAGGGAACCCATCTGGAAGACAATTTTCAGCTAAGCCTCTTGACTTCAAAAGTAAATGGCCCTCATTTTTATATTTCCAAACTTCAAAGCACACCCCTGCTTGCTCACAGAAGATTCAGATGAAGAGAGGGGCGAATAGACAGTATTAGTACACTAGATCAAGGGAAAGAAAGAATATTGAGGTGTGAGGACAAGGTCAAGAAAATACCACATTAAGACAGAAATAAAGAAAAAAGGATAACCATAACATTAGGACATAATCAACAGAACAATCCTAAGAATTCATGAGATAGATAAATTTAAGAACTGAGTTGTGAGCTGAAGCATAGAACACATATGCATTGTAGCACTAAATTCCCAACACTGGGAAAATATATAGACATTTACATACTAGAAGAGGCATTTAGAACTCCTAACATGTTCAGAAACCTTTCCACAGGACATTATAACGTAAAATGCATAGATTGCAAAACAAAGAAATGTTATTAAAAGCTACACGAACATAGCAAACTTACACGGCACGCTCATAGAAGAATAGCAGTAAACCTGTCTGTTTCCACTAGAATCCTAAAAGCAAAGGAAGCCTGGAATAATATTTCCTAAGCCCTGAGAGCAAGTAGTTTGCAACTAATGTCACTGTATCTAGAAAAGTTATTACTCCAACAAAAATAAAATCAGTTAGAGAAACCTCAGAGTTAAGTTGTATCATCCAGCAAATGGACTTAGCAGGCATCTACAGAATGTTCCATGTAACAACTACAGAGTATATATGTGTGTGTGTGTGTGTGTGTGTGTGTGTGTGTGTGTATGTGTGTGTGTGTATTATATATATTATATAATCCAAAATAAAAGGCATTCTGTGCTGTACAAAAAGTTTTATCAAACAAGAGTTAAAATAATTTTTGCATGTTTTGTGACATAAATTAGAAGCAATAGGAAAAAAAAAGCTGTACTGAAATCACACAAACACATAGTGATAGAAAAAATACCCTCTTGGATTATCAGTGTGCCATTAAAGAAATCAGGAAAGAAACTTAAATTTTTTTTTAAATCAAGTAAAAAATGAAAATGCAATTATCAAAATAAGTGGGCTATAGTAAAGGCAGTCCTAAGACAAATACAAATATAAAAAATAATAATATAAATATATTATTTAATAGTAATAATAAATAATGATAAAATAAATAAAGACATAAAAGGAAGTAAGAGAGGCTGCTTATATCTAAAACTTAGAAGGCAAATAAGTCATCTTATGACCTCAATGTCTTAGGGAAAGAAGAACAAGTCAAACCCAAAGCTCTTAGATGTAAAGAAATAACCATGATCAGGGCACAAATGAATGAAGTGGAGAATAAATTGGAGCAAGGCAAAGACTCCATGAAAGTGTTTCTTTCAAAGGAAAATCAAGGTAGACAAATCATGAGCTAAATTAACCCAAAGAGAGAGGGCACCAAATTAATAAAATCAGAAATGAAATAGAAGTATTGTAACAGTTAATCAATGAAATCCAGAAGCTTCTGAGAGAATACTTGGAAAACATTTTCTTCATGGAATTTATCAGAATGCCTGCCTATTCTTACTATAACATCAAAATGCTCGGCCAGAGTGATAAGAGAAGAGAAAGGTCTAAAGGGACAAATAGGAAAGGAAAAACTCAAATCATTCCTATCCATGGATGATATTAGCCTATATGTAAAAGACAAAAACCAAAACAAACCAACAAAAACCTACACCAGAAAACCCATCAATGTGATAAATACTTTCAGTAAAATAGTCTGCTACAACATTAATGTATGAAAACCAGTATCTATGTATCAGTGACAGAGATGCAAAGAAGTGGACCAGAAAATAATCTCACAACAGTCTCTAAAAATTACCTAAGAACAAACCTAACCAAGGAGGGAAAGACATCTACTATAAGTTTTGAAGTATAGAAGAAAGAAATTGAAGACTGGAAAGAAATCATCTGAAAAAGAAAATGTAGGTTAACTTGGAATTCACGGATGGCTCTATGTAGTGGAAATGTCTTGACATTTGGCCTCATTATTTGACCCAAATCTGTCCAATGGCCTCAGGCATTGAGAGGTGAGGTAAATACCAAAGTGAATGACATTTCAGACACCCTGAACCCATACCTGGTTAATGATTATGTCATCGTGCATGATAGCATCATCCCTAAGCAGAATTACACTGCGAAGGACATGAATAAGGCAAGTTCTATGAATTTTTATTATTGACTGGATTGTTCTTATTAAATGTTGGTAAAATTCAAAATAGACTGAAATAAACACCTGTTTGTGTACTTGAGTTGAAATTCTGAGATATTTAAACTTAAAGCTATACTTCTGACAACAGTAAAATGTTGCTCAAATGGTAAGCCTTAAAAGCTATTAATTTAATGGACAGGACCAATTACTAAAAGTTTTTAAATAGCTAAATAAATAAGAAACTATATTGATAATTAGTATGAAGGTTAAACGAAAATGTATGACCCTAACAGGTAAGAAGACAATTGTAAACGAGAAGTCCATTAATAATCCCTGTGAATGTTAAATGGAAAATATAACCTGGCACGTATGCTAGGACAGGCCTGCAATGTGTTCCTCACCACTACGTCCATGCCCTTCTATTGTGTTTGCCACACTGAGAGAAACCAAAAAGAGAGATTGCATGAATACTATGTCCAGGGAGAAAAGGACCTATTTGTTTATAGGTGACAGTCCTTCTTTGAGGGAAGCCAAGGCAGGAACCATGGAGGAATGTTGCTTACTAGCCTGCTTTCCATGGCTTGCTCAGCTTGCTTCCTTATATAACCCAAGACCACTGGCTGGGTCCCCTATATCAGTTGTGTTGCATGTGTGTGAGCTGGACCCTCCACACATCAGTTCATGAGTCAAGAAAGTCCACTACAGCCATGCCTGTGGTTCCCTCTTCCTGGGTGACTCCAGTTTGTCTCGAGTGTGAAAAAAGAAATGAAATACAATATAGTACAATACAATACAACACAACACAACACAACACAACACAACACAATACAATACAATGCAATGCAATGCAATACAATACAATGCAATAACTAGCACTGTAAGGATAGCTAATGTTTACTATTGTTTTTTAAGTGCTTAAGAGCCTTGTTGCTCAATCATGAAGACCTGAGTTCAGATCCTGGGACCCATTTAATAATCTAGGCATTCTACAAACACCGGTAACTCCAGTTCCAAGGGATTGAAAGTTATATTTCAGCCTCTGCAAATATACAAACACATATACCCACACATATAAATACAAATACATTCCCGCACAGACAGATAAATTAAAAGAATCTAAATAAAAAATTTTGGTGCAACCTCTGACACATTAATCTAGCACTATTTATAAATATAAATCTTTCAAACCTCACCTCAAGTACTACATAAATCCACATAACTGAGGTCAAATCACCACACGTATTATTTGGAACTACTTAATGTGCTATACTTATTACATAATATACATTTTAAGAACTGTGCTCAACTTTTCAATTTTAGTGACACGCAGTCCTTGAATAATTGAAAAACAAAATCTTAGTTTGGAATAATTTATATTCTGAGCAGAGGAAACAAAATCAAAGCAGCAACTTGGCTTCTTCCGACCTGCGGCGGAAGAAAAGCTTCTCAAATTGTGTCTAAAAATATCAGTGATGAATTATCCTCGATCCAAGCACAATGAAGGCTGTGAGAAAGAGAAAGTATTAAAGAAAAATGAGATACCCACCACATCTCATTGTCATTAATCAAACTGGAGGACAGTAGGATTTATAAAGACTTTGAACAAAACTTCTCCTCCGTACTCCAAAGACTAAAATGTAAACAAACGACTGTGGACCGGGGAGCACTTACTTACTTGAAGGAGAAGAACTGAGATTTGGCAAACTAAACCCTTAGAACAAAGTTTATTTATAGAAAACATGCTGCTGAATTCATCTCATTAGTCACATAATAAATCCCTCCAGGTTATATTGTTAATTTTACAAAGTCGAGAGGACTTAACCTATTGGTCATGGTGTTGAGTCGCCATGTGTATGTTAGAAGTTAATCAGCGCAGCCTAATACAGTGAAGACCACTGTCATAAAGGGAGAGTTTCATAGGGCATACAAGAGATAATATATATAGATAGATAGCATTGCCACTTTTTTAAGACATATGTTCAAGCAAAACAAACTTACCAAGTCTGGCATGGCCCTACTAGGGACAGAATGACATGGTTCTTGTCCCAGGATAGAGTCAGCAGGGGCATAGGCCTCCACAAATGTCCACAAGCTGTTTTGGGCATAAGGCTTCTTTGTATGATAATGTACATATTTTCACATTCCTTCCAGGAACGTCCTCCTTTTTAACATTAGTGACTCCATGATAATCAGAGACAGCATGCGTCCAGGAGGCAAAGGTGTGACTAAGGTCTCAGAAAAATGCTAAAAGTTGGGACCCTTTCGAGACAGCCCTTAAGACTGTGGAAAAGAACTCTAAAAACATGACTTTGAAAAAATATCATTTTTCTTGGCATCAGCAATACTGTCTGGGCTTGGTGGCTGTATGTATATGGGTTGGATCTCCAGGGAGAGCAGGCTCTGAATGGCCATTCCTTCCAGTGTAGGGAAATGTCAGCATGGGGAGGGAGTAAGGGGTGGGTGGTGGGGTGGGGAAAGGGGATAATATTTGAAATATAAATTTAAAAAATCCAATTAAATATATCTGTAATTTTTCAACTATGTAGAAATAAAAGTGTGCAATATGAATTGCATAAGGAGTGTCACAGATCTAAAGGAATAGAGCCAGCTTGTCAGAAAGATACAAAGATTCCTGAGTTCAAGGTCAGCCTACGACAAAGGAAATTTAGGTTCAGGCTTAATCAGAAGGGTAATTCCAGGGCGGGGCCCCACCCAGCTATCTTTTTTTTTTTTTTTTTTTTTAATTAACTTGAGTATTTCTTATATACATTTCGAGTGTTATTCTCTTTCCCGGTTTCCGGGCAAACATCCCCCTCCCCCCTCACCTTCTTTATGGGTGTTCCCCTCCCCATCCTCCCCCCATTGCCGCCCTCCCCCCAACAATCTAGTTCACTGGGGGTTCAGTCTTAGCAGGACCCAGGGCTTCCCCTTCCACTGGTGCTCTTACTAGGATATTCATTGCTACCTATGAGGTCAGAGTCCAGGGTCAGTCCATGTATAGTCTTTAGGTAGTGGCTTAGTCCCTGGAAGCTCTGGTTGCTTGGCATTGTTGTACATATGGGGTCTCAAGCCCCTTCAAGCTCTTCCAGTTCTTTCTCTGATTCCTTCAACGGGGGTCCCGTTCTCAGTTCAGTGGTTTGCTGCTGGCATTCGCCTCTGTATTTGCTGTATTCTGGCTGTGTCTCTCAGGAGCGATCTACATCCGGCTCCTGTCGGCCTGCCCCACCCAGCCATCTTATTGTCCGTGCTTAAGGTTGCTGTCTACTCCTAAGAGTCAAGGAGCTAAGCTAAGGTCTTGGAGTGTAGATTCGTGAGATGATCAAGAGGAAACCTGGAATAAATAACTGGATTGGTGTATGTATATGTGTATGTGTATATGTATGTGTATATGTATGTGTATGTGTTTGTGTTTGTGTATGTGTATGTGTATGCATATGTGTATGTATATGTGTATGTGTATTGTGTATAATGTATATGTGTCTGGGACTTTTGGTCTATAGAGTTGAGCTAGCGAAGAATGATAGCTGTTTTTCTTTAAAATTTTTTCTAGCAAGAACTGAGCTGTCTGGAGATCTCTGGAAAGCAAACACAGCTCTTCCAGAATTTTTTTCTAATGGGATTTCTGATTTTAGTCAGAAAATCCATGGAGAGTGAACACAGCTCTTTTAGAATTTTTCATAGCTCTTTAGAATTTTTTTCTTGGTCAGAAATCCCAAGAACTACTCAGAGAGCTGACACTGCTCCTTCAGGATATGTTCTAACAGCTGTCAGAGAAGCACAACTCTTAGAATTTTTTTTTTTTTCTGGCTTACTGATTTTGATGGGAAAACTTTTAGAATTACTTTTAGAATTTTTCTAACAGGACTTTTGACTTGGTCAGAAGATGAAAAAATAAATTTAGAATTTTTACTAGTAGAGAGCTATCTCGAGCAGAAAGTTGGATGTCCCAACCATAGAGTTTTGAGAGTAACAAGAAAACGCGGTCTAGAGCAGAGCAGAACCCAGAGAGCGGCCTGGAAGGTCATCTCAGCAGGACATAGGCTGCCAGCTTGGACCCACGATTTGACTTTGAATCCTTTGTTTCTCGGCTCTCATACACCCCTTCTCTAAGGCACTCTGACCTAGCTGAGGTCCTTGGCAGAAACAGTACATGCACTTAAAACCAGTCCAGGCAGATGGGCGCACGGCCTCGTTTGTGTTCTAGCATATGTCCCAGGATGGCTCTGATCTCTAACTAAACACAAGAGTGGAGTTGTTAGGGAATCCTACGGAACTATTAAGAAAACTGACCCTTGCCTCATTCAGAGCGGGCACGTCCAGATGGATGCAGTAGGGGGTCACATGTCCCTAAACTGTCCCTGTAAATAACCTACCTCAAGACCTAGTGTTTTCTGAGTCTTAACTTTTCCTTTCCCTTCTTTCTACCTCCCCTCTGCAGATACTGGTGAAACCTCAAAGTCCGATTTCCCTACCATTCACCCCTTCCTCTCGCCCCCACTCTCCCCTTCAGCCCAGCTGCTCTCTGGTTTTCACAGTTGAGCCTACTCACTGTGTGGACCACCAATTCAGAAAACTTGACTTTCTTTTTCTAAGGATGCGTGTTGCTTTTCTCTCTCAAATTTCAAAATTATCCTAAAGTTTCCTCCTTTTGTCTATCGGGACTGAGAGCCCACAGAAGGGACCCAGTGTTTCCTGTTAACAACGTAGGGGAGATTCGTGAACCCAAGGTACTGGGATCCCTTAATGATGGGAGCTTCTCCACTGTCAAGTGGCTGATTTTGAGCAGATACCTAGAGACGCATGTATCATGTTCCTCCTTTGGACTTTCTCTGCTAATTTTGGCATCCCTGGTGAATCTTGCCTGAAGCAATTATTACCTCAGAGTTGGAGTGGCTCTATATTTACCGCCATCCTTCTGCAGTTACTAATTGCAATTCTACAAATGTGTGTTACCCCTTGTCTTCTGCTGTAATCGTATTTGGCTATTCAGACATGTCAACATAGATCCTCACTTCGTTCTTTATTTGTGCTTTATCTATTTTCATTTTTGTTTATATATCAGGATCAGGGTTTTGTTGTTGTTTTTTTTTATGCCCTAATTACTCTGTGTTTTGCCTGTCCATCGCCACCCACCCTTCACTACCAGGAGTCTCCATGGTATTACCATTACTAGAACAGGCTATAGTTGGAAGGGCTCAGTCTGTAATTTCTTTTCATTTTCACTTCTTCCACAGAAACATTCCCTTGACTTTCTTCCATCTTGTTTCATAGCTCGTTCATACTGGACGCTGACTATTTTATCGTCTGGATATGCCATGACTATTTATTCAGTCACCTGCTGATGGACACATTGGTTCGTTCTAAATTCTCACAATCATGACTAAGACATAATTAGTATTACTATGGCTTTTTCTTCTGGGCATCTCTTAGTCATATAACTTTGTCCTGGCAATGGAGCAAGGGGAATACGCCAGAGGTATCTAGTTCTACAGTAATAAGATTGGAGCTGTGAATACTCCATAGTGAAAGGGAGCAGTGTCACAGGTCCCTCACTTGACTCACCTTGGATTCCAACCACTGTTCCCTCCTGCTACCCATCCAGCTGCAAGGGAGGGTACCCAGGATGTAACTCTGTTACTCCAGTCTTCTGGAGGTGAGCTCTGCAGTGGTACAGCTGCTCCTGGGTCACTGCTGCTCCTGTCAGTGTGTTTGTAGGTGCAATAAACTCACTGGTTTGCCAAGCTGGACTCGATGGAATCTGTACTTTCGCTGTGTCATTGGTGCTTTATATACAGAGTGAAAAGAAGTTTATTCATATCTCCCCAGAAAAGTTAACAGTGGCCATAAATACCTGTGGGCAGAAGTTTGTGCAGATATAAATGTTAAGGTCCTTTGAGTAAATACCAAGGTATGCAGCCACTACATTATATGCCGGGAATATGTTTAATCCCACAGACAGTTTCCAAACAGCCCTCCAAAGTGACCGTAATGCTGCACCTCCTTCAGTGACTCCAAATTGTCACCATCTGTCCCCAACCGCTGTATCATTGTTTTAGGCTGCAGACTTTCTGCAAGAGCTGAAGTATTTGTCTTTGCTGTTTTCATTTGCTTTTCCCTGAGGACAAATTGTGTCTAACATTTCTTTATTTTCATTCATTTTATTTGGCAAGCTGTCTGTTTAGTTTTCATTCTGGTTTGGAAGCAAGGTATTTCCCCATTGTTGTGTTTTGAGAATTGTTTGTGTTTTCTCTTAATAATAGTGCTTTACCAGAGGTACATTTTACAAATATTTCCTCCCAACTGGTGGCTTCTGTTGACCACGACTTTGGCAGAGCAGGGATTCTGATTTTAATGAAGCCCAGATTGTCTATTCTTTCTTCCACAGATCCTGTCTTTGGTCTTACTTTAATATTACTAGGTTGAAGATTATATAGATTTTTGTTGGCCTATTATCTTCTAGGACAGTTACTATTTTTTATACTGTTTTTGTTTTTGCCTTTACATCTGTAACTCATTTTCATTCTATTTTTGTGAAGGGATGTGTGTGTGTGTGTGTGTGTGTGTGTGTGTGTGTATGTGTGTGTGTGTGTGTGTATGTGTGTATACATATATATATATTTGGGTTTGCATGTGGATATTCAGCTGCTCCTTCCAGCCCCACTTGTTAAAAAGTTCTTTTTCTGCAACGTATTGTACTTTCTCCTTTCTCTTCCACAATCCAGAAACAAAACAAACCAAGTATATATATATATACATATAATGCATAGATTATAATATACCCATGCATACATATAGCATAAATGAAATCTTCCCGTCTGGGCTGACAACACTGACCTCAAGAGCCACAGTATACCTAGCAAAGCCCCCAACATTAGGCATGGGAAGGCCCCTTTGGTTTGCTGATTAGGGTTGTCCAAAAGACTTCCAAAACATTATAGGCTATGATGTTGCCCTTGGTTGCCTTGCTGAGGTAGAAGGTGAGTCCGTGTTGCTGATGACACCATGCACTTCAGACAAATGACCAAGAGAATCCAGCTGGATCTAACCTGAAAACCTCCTCCCTGAGGACTAGCTTTGTAAGTACCAGAAATGCCTTGCAAGCTTCTGAGAGAGAAAAATAAATGAAAGTTCTACCCAGCAAGAACACCTATGAGCTACAACATGGCATAATAACCCTTAGGGTGCAAGAGTGGCATGGAAACCAAGAGCTCTCTAAGTGGTCTTCCATCCCACTCATCAAGAAGAAAAACATACCTGGACCTAGATAACTAGCCAATTACCTGAAGCTGGTGAAGTCATGGGTCTTGGAGGAGAACCAACATAATTTCTAACTATATTTTAAAGTATTTATCTAGCTTTATACCCACAGATAACTGTAGTCCTTGCCCATCATCAAAGAAACTTTGCTTTGCTACAGTTAGAGACCATGACCAAAAACCACAAATGCAGAGAACAAGAGATGTCGTAGTGGCAAACTGATGTACCTACAACACCGTTCCTATACCTAAAGTTCAGAGCTCACTGAGAAAGAACAAGCAGGAAGAGTGTAGGAGCCTGAGGGACAGGAAGTTTGCTATGAGGTTTTTGTCTCCAAGAAATGTCACAGACAGAGGCTCTGTCCATGAAATCCTATCACAATAGCTGCCTACACAAAGACCTGAACCGTGAGGACACCAGCAGTCATGCTAGCATGGAAGGGGGAACACTCATGGGGTGTCAACTCTAGACAAAAAACTACAGGCAACTGGAAAGCGCTGAGAGCAGGAGAAATAATCTTCACCCCAAAAGAAGCCCAAGGTAGTTATACAATACCAAGTGGTTAGGCCTGAGCTCTCGTATGTACAAGTAACATTATACACACTAAGAAGGTTGTATTTATGTATTTAGGGATGCATGAGTATGTGGTGTGTGTGTGTGTGTGTGTGTGTGTGTGTGTGTGTGTGTGTGTATAACAACAGTCAGAGAAAAAGAGGTCATAAATTTTAGAGAAAGCAATGGGGCGTGGGGGGAGATTACATATGGGAGGAAAGGGAAGTACCAGAAATGATGTGATTATAATTTTAAAAACAATGCCTGTACTAGAAGACCCTATGTGAATGATTAAATCAAAATTCTGACCCCGCTATGATCCCAATCATACAATGACATTCATTTGAGAGCATTTTCTTAAATAAATGTGTGTGTACGTTCTATATAGATTTCCTTTCCAGTGTTCAAGAAGTGTGGAATGAATTAGCAATTGCTCGTCTCTGAATGCTTATTAGGTAGACAAGACATAATAGTAACTATGTCAAATAAAGATTATGCCCCTGCCAATAAACACCACGGAAACTGCATTTATCGGGCCTGTCTTCCATTCCAAGTGGATATGAGCAAAGAGCGTCAGATTTCTCTCTAGGATACAATGTTAATTACCATCTTTATACTATTATCTCAACATGTTACTCTGTCGTTATTTAAGTGTGTGTGTTCACATGTGTGCCCAGCCACACGCATCTGTGTGTATATGAAGAACAAAAGAGGTTGTTGGATCACACGGGGCTGGAGTTACAGTCATTTGCATAACTCCTTGCTTATCGTCGATGTTAGAATCCAAACTCATACCCTCGTAATTAGGCATGTGCCTGAGTCAGCTCTCCAACCCTTTAAATATTGGTCCTGAGCCCGTGGTTAAAGCACTGGCCTCCAGTTTTTCCACTGCAAGACGACTATTTGGATAGATACTGCACAGATATTTTGTCTTCCTTTAAACTTGTTCCCATAATACTACCCACTCCATCAGACCAATAGGATTAAAACCACAAACCACTTTGCATTCATAACAGGAAAACTGGAACTATGCATAGGAAAGAAAGGTACATAATAATATGTCTATAATTTCAATAACATCCAAGATGTCTTTCTGTTGCTTTGTCATTTTAATTAAAAACTAGTGGTCAGGTATAATGTCTACTCTAGGTACTGAAACAGAAGGATCAGAAATTCAAGGTCAACCTGAGTTATGTGATGAACTCAGTGCCAGCCTCAACAGTGTAATAAATGACTAAAACTCATACAGTAGGTAGTGATACTAGGTCTGATATAGTAGGTAGTATTAGGGGAGCAAGTTTAAAGAAAGGCAGAATATCTGTGTAGTATCTATTCAAATAGTCGTTTTAACTATTCTTTCTTTAAACTTTGAGAATTTTGTACCTGAGTACTGTATTTACATCTTCATCACTCTTTCTCCCTCTCCCAACTCCTCCTCACCCATATTTGGCCTCTTCTATAATTATTGTTGCTACATATATATTTGTACCTATGTGTATATGTGTATACATGCATGTATGAAACTTACTGAAACACGTAGTGTTACTCATACGTACATGTGTTTAGGGATGACCACTTGGGACTAGCAAACTTGTGAGGGAATTTATGCTTGAAGAAAATTGATTCTGCCTCTCTCAGAAGAAATTGATTACTTGTAGCTCTTTATCTGGCTATGGGACCTTACAAAGTTCCGTCATCCACACTGACATGTTAAGAGGTGTTTTCTTTATGCAAATCTTGTTTCAGCAGCCATATTGTTGAGATTTCACTGATGAGGCATCCCTGTTGTATCTAAATGACAACATCTTGCCCAGGCATCCTGGCCCTCCAGTCTTATCTTTTTGCCCCCTCTTTGCTTTAGGGATGTAGATAAACCTTTTCGGGCTGTGTACTCCATGATCAATTATCATTTGCATTTGACAAGTTGTGTATCTCTGTAACAATCTCTGCTGCCAAAAGAGGTTTCTTTGACGAAAGCTACTCAAAGGGGTTGGGGGGGTGTATTTTTTAAAAGTTAGGGATTTAGCTCAGTTACTGAGTACTTATCTAAAATAAAAAAAAAAAGTTCTGGGTTCATTCCCTAGAGAGGAAGATGCTTTTCCTAAATGTATCTAGATAGCCATATGTTAAACAAGACATGTAGATGTATGTTTTGCCAGCGATCTAAAGATGAATTTCAGTATCTATTTAAATATCTTTTCATGATATAAAACATTTTCTTCTCTGCTCATTACCAAATACCAGGAACCATCAAATCATCCAAAGGTCTTTTCTTCATGCAATTTTTAAAGAGCAGTGAAAAATCTTGAATTCTAACGTTAAGCCAGACGCTATATAGATGCTGAGAGGAGAGACAAAAATGGGAAACTTTTCCAGGAATTCCTGTTTTTCATTATTCATTCATTTATAAGTTTGCAGAAACAGGGTCTCACAATGTAGACAAGTCTGGCCTTGAACTCATGATCCTTCTGTTTCATACTCCCAAGTGCTACGATTAAAGGCATGCAATACTCTGCCTAACTATCTTAGTTATTCTTCCACTGTGTTGAGGAGATACTGTGACCAAAGTGATTTATAAAAGGAATTATTTAATTTGAGGGCTGGCTTACAGTTTTAGAGGACTGGTCCGTGATCATCATGGCAGGAAGCAGACAGGAATGGGGCCGGAGCTTCATACCTGATCCACAGGCAGCAGGTAGAAAGAGAGAGACACTGGGCCTGGGGTGGGCTTTTGAAACCTCCAAGCCTACTCTCAGCAACGCACCTCCTCCAATATGGACACACATCCTAATCCTTCTCAAACAGTTCAGCAACTGGGGACTAAGCATGCAAATACACCAGCCTATGGGGACCATCCTCATTCAAACCAGCAGACTAAGCTTTGGGAATTTTAAAATATCATTCACTTTTAAGGCTTCTTCGAAGCTTTAGAAAATGGTTAATCAATATTACAAATAGAGGTCAAACAAGTGAGGCTGGTTAACATCAATATCTGTGACAGAATATTGCTGTTACCATGAATTTTTAAAACAATTTATGAACATCACTTTTTATCATCTAAGAAAAAGTTTTGCATTGGAAGGTTAAAACTTCACATTAATCACTTCCCACGGGATGAAGATGGATCAGCCCTAAAGATCCCACCATGTATATCTTGTGGCTGAAAGTTTAATGGGCCCATTTCTGCTCATAAACTGTTATGAACAAAGCTGCTTTTGGGAGTTAACAAGTAGCCTAGAGCAGTAAATGAACTTAAGCCTAAAATGGACAAAATCTTCATTTTAAATGTAAAGGAACACCCATTCAGAGCCTGCCCCACATGTGGCCCATACATATACAGCCACCAGACTAGATAAGATGGATGAAGCAAAGAAGTGCAGGAACCGGATGTAGATCTCTCCTGAGAGACACACCCAGAATACAGCAAATACATAGGTGAATGCCAGTAGCAAACCACTGAACTGAGAACGGGACCCTCACTGAAGGATTCAGAGAAAGGACTGGAAGAGCTTGAAGGGGCTCGAGAACCCATATGAACAACAATGCCAAGCAACCAGAGCTTCCAAGGACTAAGCCACTACCCAAAGACTATACATGGACTGACCCTGGACTCCAACTGCATAGGTAGCAATGAATAGCCTAGTAAGAGCACCAGTAGAAGGGGAAGCCCTTGGTCCTGCCAAGACTGAACCCCCAGTGAACAGGATTGTTGGGGGGAGGGCGGTAATGGGGGGGGGAGGATGGGGAGGAGAACACCCATAGAGAAGGGGAGGGGGAGGGGCTAGGGGGATGTTGGCCGGGAAACTGGGAAGGGGAATAACAATCGAAATGTAAATAAGAAATACCTAATTTAATAAGGATGAAAAGAAAAGAAAAGAAAAAAATGTAAAACTTGAGCTCAAGAATATAGCTTTATGCTTAGAATAGCATTAGAGATGGCCAACAAGAAGAGACTTCTGAACAACAATCCTTTACTTTGATCATAGTTTTAAGTTCTCCAAGACGTTTGTGGCCAATGCAGTCATCTGGGTGATACTGAGAACTAAAAGCAGGAGAAGAAAATGAGCAAGTACCACCGGCTTTCACTTTTGTCATTCCCTAGGACAAATCGCTGGGTTTCTCTGCTTCTAAATCCTTGAAGTCCACATCTGCACAAATTGAAATGATGCCAACTTATTTCTCCATGTAGTGCTGAATGTTCCCTATATCAAGAGTAATGGCCTTTTACAATTCTCAATAGGTTCTCCTGTAATAACGTCAAACGCCAGGATCTGTTCCCAAGAGATATGGTGGTTATTTCTCTCTTCTGGGGGCTTTATGAAGTCATTTGTCCTGTGAGTTTTCGGCATTTTCTGATCTGAGAGTAGAACATTTGATTGGGTTTCTTGACATTTTGTTCAGGTGTGCACTCTTATATTAAATGCTGCTCTCCTGTAGCAAAGAGTTCAGCTTTGTCTGCTCTCGTCTTTCTAAAGTTTTCTCTAGGTTATGGCCAAAATGATGATAACAACCTATTCTCCTCTTCTTCCTCTTCTTCTCCTTCCTCTTCCTCCTCTTCCTCCTCCTCTTCCTCCTCCTCTTTCTTCTCCTCCTCCTTCTGAGACAGGCTCTCCCAATGCAGCCCAAGAGTCAAAGGTCGGCATCCTCCTTCCTTAGCTGAGACAAAACTGTCCTTTGAAAGCACTAATGTAAAAATGTCACCTGTTTTTATGGCCTTGAATTTCTCCTTATGTTAGGAATAAAGCAGCTCACTTGATGACCTACAGAACTTTCCATGGCGTGACCCTATCTGCGTGTTCTCCTGCTTGGGAAGTCTCTCCTCCAGTTTGCTTTTAGCGCCTCTTCCTCACAGAGATTTGCACATGTGTCCCTCTTACCATCCCCAAGTTCTATATTACTTACGGTTTCTGGGGATCACTTTCTTAGAAACATCCAGCTTAACATTCACAGTATTGCACTTATCTTCTCGATAGTTAGTCACTTCTAGTTGTGTGACAGTTCACTACTGTCTGTCTCCCTCTACAAGGCTGTAAATACTGAAATCTTTAACACATTGGGATCACATTGTGTCTCCAGGACCCCCGCTGTGCCAGCTACCTAGGAGATCCTCTGTAAACTTTTGTTAAATAAATAATATTTGCTTAATTATTTTTCATGATGGGTGACAATATCACATGAATATGGGCATGAAGAAGACACCCCCTTTTGGATTATCAGGATTCACATAAACAAATACACAGGAAATAACACTGACATCTAGGCAAGATCTTTTGTTGTTGCTGTTGTTTTCAAAAAGTTAGTTAAAATAAAAGAAAACAAAACACGAGCCTCTTTTGAGCCAGGCGTCTCTTTTGAGAATAACAAATGGTTCTGTTCTCAAAACACACAAACCTGGGGAATAGCAGCAGCCGTTGTTACAGTGCATTAGCAGGTCTCGGCTGCCCTTGAACACGTACAATTTCACCTCAGGACAAGATTAGCCTAGCTTCTGTCATGTGAGATTGTGTGGCTGTCCTTCCATCTACCCTCTTGAATCCCAGGGGGATAACACTGATAGCCTTTAGTTTCTATTGTTAGAGTCCTCTGGGCAACTGGCTTCTTTAGGGCAACAGAAAACTGCTAAAATGCCCATCTGAGGACTAATGCCCGTGAGAGGACTACTGGGTGACTTCTGCTTCCTGTTTCGGTGAAAATAAAATCTACAACACTTATGCCTCCTTAGGAATGTAAAAGTACTGCCCAGGAAGCAGTGAGCGAGGCCCCACCCCTCGGGGGGATTATGTTAAAGGACTTCCCGACAGTTTTCTGAAGCAGGGCGAGAGTAAAAGTAGAATGTGTGTGAGAGCCCCAACACTGGAGGGGATGGGGCCCTGGAGTCTCCTCTGGCCCAGAAAAGATGCTTTTTCTGCCCTTGGACAGAGCATCTTCCTTGAATCCATTACTGTCTTTGCTAACACAGGCATCATTCTCCATTCTATCCTGTGCTTTCCCTCGGTGATTTAATTTATCAGTTTTTCACGTGTCTCTCATTGAATGCGGGCTCCTTGAAAGTAGGGTCTTATTCAAATAAGAGATGTTCTTAGCAAGGTACAAAGATTGATAGGTCCCCAAAGCTGTGGCAGATTGTTGACATTTATATTTGCGATAGTAGTTGCTGTCAGGAACTAACTAAAGTGCTTTCATCGCATGCTAAGTACTTTACTCTCTAACTGGCAGCTACAGGCTCAGTACTATGCTCCCTGTAACAAAATACAGGCTCCTGCTCCTTTTAGCCCTGATATGTATAACAAATACCCTAGCCACACCGCCCACCTCTTCCCAGACAGGAGGAGGAACACCTAGTTCACCGTGGTAAGAAACACTAAGCTCGCTCCCCTCTAACTCTCCAGGACTGATGAAATCTGTTGCTTGATCCCTTCGCTAGCATCTTTTCGAGGATAGACTCCCCAAGAACTTGCAGTCAATGTATGTCCTCGGGCAGGAGAACAGTGAGTTTCTTCCCAGAAGGCAAAAGAATCCATCCAAAAGATTTTCTGTGAGGAGCATCTTAACAAGGGACAAATCCTCCATCTACCTTCTTCCTGTCAAGGCCCACAAATTGGTTACACTGCGCCCGCAAACACAGCTCCATAGGGGACTTTCTTTCTAAATGAGCAACTGGAGAGAACCAGGCAACCTGGGGGACAGTTCCATATCACAGAGCAGAATCACAGAAGGCAGAAACAGGAACGCAGAGAACATAAGTGGGGAATAGGAAAAAAACCTTGGAAGACTTGTAAATTTATTTCATTGGGAAGAAAAGCTTATACCCTGCAGTAACCAAAAAGAAGGGGTGTCGAGAAAAGGGAAGAATTCAGCACCAATCTTTTCTGTGAAGCAACAGGAAAAGGAGGAGCTCTTGAAAAACAGCAGTGTAAAAAAATATATACTTCAACGGAAGCTCTGGAAAACAAGAGAAAGTGGGTTACAAAGCCATTGAAAATTGAGGGAAATTTTTATTTATTTAATTAACCCCAAAAGCCCAACATTTAAATGATATTAGTCCCAGAAACAGGGAGCAGAGAAAACAAATGAGATTAGCCAAGAATAAAACAAGACTCTGCTGGAATGAAAAGCATTTGAGAATATAAGGAGACTCACTATAGACCTACCCCAGCCATAGTAATCACAGCCTCAAACTTCCCCTTCACAAACCAGAAGCTGGCCGCATTGGAGGATGCATTTGAAAAGTAAAAAGCACTTCTACTCTAGAATATGAAGAAGACAAGCTAATAAGTTTGAAAACAGAATAAGTATATCTTGGGATATAAAAAAATGAAAGTATCACTCATAAAATGATTCCTAGAAAAATGCAGAATATGCTTTCTTATGAGAGGAGAGGAAGTCAGGAAAGAGAAAGAAACACAGTGTGGGGAACAGAGTCCCAAAGCTGAGAGAACTGGATAAGCATTAGCCCAGTGGCTTTTAAACTTCCTGATGCTGTGACCCTTTAATACAGTTTATGTTGTGGCCCCCAACCTTAAAATTATTTCATTGTTACTCCATAACTATGATTTTGCTACTGTTATGAGTCATAATGTAAATATCTGATATGCAGGCTATCTGATTGTGAAGCCCCAACCCCCATCAGCTTGCAGACCCACGGGTTGAGAACCACTGCATTAGCATAGACCTGGGATAGCAGCTCTGACTCCAGCCTCAGGGCAGCCAGTCCTATGGAAGTAAGACAAAGCTTCTGGAGGCCCATCTCCAAGAATATGCAAGTGATGACATTTCAATATGCTTTAAGTTAGAGAAAGGAAGCTGGGAAAACAACAGAAACTAAAACATAATAACTACAGAAGCAACTCAGGGTCTGAACCCAGCACTGAGCACTGAGCCTTTGTCCTTCAGGAGCACAGCCATGTGGAAAAGAGGCTGGGAGCCCTGGATGCTAACCCACACAACAGGGGAAGCAGAGCTGACTGCATGCAGGCTGGAATCTTCAAGACGCAGACCTTATAGATGATCATCTAAGTTTCAAAACGGACACTTGAAATCGGAGCAGAAGCACGGGGACAGAGCATCGTTAATGGCCTCAGCTGTCTGTTAAGTAGGAGTGGCTACTGAGATGTGTGCACCCTAGACACATGTCATCCAGTGTGGCTTTATGGGGGGATGGACCCATTTCGAAAAGTTGTACAGGAAAAAAAAAAGGTGCCATGACAGGACTCACTAGTAATGTCCCAACTATGAGCAATGAGTGCATACACAAATATTACAATGTTCAATTATTACAAATAAAAATTGAGATAATCATATGCAAGGCAGTATGGGAAGAGGTATGTATTCACAGCATTATACGGATTGATTAGTGTGAAGAGATTGGCAAAGTCCTTTCACCCATAGTCTGAAGTAAATACAAAACGTCTAAAACTTTGAAAAGCACAAAATTGCCCTGGGGTTAACCAAGCTTAAGAGACCAACCCTAAACACACATGAGCAACACCAAATGATCACAGCGCATTATATTTATCAGCTTACATGCAAGGATAAACAATTATAATTAAAGAATGAGCAGCCATGGATTTGAAAAGGAGTGGGAAGAATATGGGAGGATCAGAGAGAGGGGATGGAATTAACAACAACAACAACAAAATTAAAATAAAGAAATCAACACGTGGAATATCCAACTCAAAAGTCTGAAGGCCAAAATAACTAAATAAAAGTAAAAAGTGTTACAGAGATAAAAGTGGTAGCCTCTGAGTAGCAGTAACCGGGCAGTTTGCATTATAAATCAAATATTTTATTTTTAAATTATGTCTTATTTTAACTTAGTGGTTACAAGAAAAAGTTAGCAAATAGACAGGAGTAGAGTAATCTGAAAAGAAATTACTTATTGGTTTTCCTCTTGCCTCTGGGTGCCATTGCTGGGCTGAGGGTATAACCTTCAGTTGTTACCATGCTCCAAGAAGACTAAGAACTTAATTTTACACACACACACACACACACACACACACACACACACACACACACACACACACACACACACACAGGGGGTGGGGGAATCCTTCTCTAGGAGAAGCAAGGAAAGTTGTGTTGATTGTAACTATGAAGCCTATTAACGTAGGGGAAGCCTCATGCTAGCAGCAGGCTGCATCAGTCATGCATTCTTTCCCATGAAGAAGCCCAGGCCATGATGGTCTTGATTGTCATAAGAGATGGCTGAGAGGATCTGGAGCCTGTACTAGTCAAAATCTCCCTGCAGTACCTGGGAAACTAAGAAGTTGTAATTAGAGAATGAATTGGAACCAAAACAGAAGGGAACGTAAACGATTAATGGCCTAGTCCTAGACAGTTCCAGCAAGTCCTCAAGATGCTGTCCCTCTCTGCTGCATTGATCTTCAAAATAGTCCCCTCTCCTAAGAACAAAGTCTATGCTCAGAAACAAAAAACAGTTCATTCAAAGTCACAGTTAACAGGGACTCTCATGATTTGCTCTTGTCGTCAAATTTCTCCTGACACTCCAACTTTCAAAACATACATAAGAATGGGGGACCTAAGGGCTAAGTTTACTTTGTTAAGCCTTTTTTGCTTTTTATTTTTTCATGATCATACTTTTAACAAACTCATCTTCCAGAAACAGAGGATTAAAAATGAACAAAAGGGAGGGTATTTAATATTTAATGAATGCCTATCACACGAAGCTTTGTGCTAGCAATTTTTCAAATCCCTGCCTGCCTAGTTTTGCATAGTTAATTAGCTGTGTTTACAAGTCATTATCCGGCTTTATATGCTATTGTTTACTACGTGGAATTAGCCATTATTAACCAGACTTGGAAATTTGTCTTGCCAATTTTAGGGAACTTTGTTGGCATTTTTTTTTCCCTCATAAAAGTTGATTGTGTAAAAACATGCCCAAAAGGTCTAATGTATCTCCAATGAGTAATGTCATGGTCATTTCAGAAAATGAAAATTGAAGTAATAATACCACATTCTATTACTACCGTTGCTCTTGCTCTACAGCCAGATTTTAATGAGTCCTGCTCTATAATCTTCCTGAGCATTTATAGACCTCAGGAGGGGCAATCTCAGCCTGCAGCTCCGGGCTAGAAGAAACAGGGAATGTCTCTCTCACACACAATAGCAGTATGGATATGGCCGTTCTGTGGTCTGGTTCCTCATCTGTGCCACTGACAGAGGGCAGCACCAAGGGCTGGTCAAGTGTACCACTAGACATTACAGAGCATGTAAAAAAAAAAATCCAATTTTTTTCCATCTCATTGTGAAGAAACACAAAAGAATACGGTAATCAGCTTCTCCACAGTCGGATGGATGGCAAGATTACATTAACAACATGGATCACATTTTCTCCCCCCCAGAAATTCAACTGTACACCTGGGGAAGGGGAAGAAAATAATGGAAAAGGTGAAAAGATAACAATTAAGACCGTCCACCTGCTGTACCTCCCAGTGTGGCTGAGTGTGTGCCTAGCGTGCTTGACAGTGGGAAAAATAAGCCTAATTCCCTGTCAGCTTGGCTCAGTTTCTCCCAGCCTCTCCTGTATAAGAGTCAGACTCCCTAAACAAAGTCCTGGCGCTTGGATGCTCAAGATGGTTCTCTTACCACATGGCCCTGGCATACAAGCCAACACCTTCATCTGTGGCTCAACTGAAGAAAAGCCACTTGTTCCAAAGCTGGGAAGGAACTGGCAGAGCTGGATTCAGCGGCAAGATGCTGTGGCAGCCTCCATCTTGGCACCAACCTCAAGGAATCTGGGAAGTAGCTTTAACTGTAACAACTAGTTTTTCTTTTCATACTGATGAAAAAATTAACCCTCCCTTAAAATATAACCCAATCATTGCCCATTTTGAACAGCTCCAAGATGGGCAGGTCCAACTTTGAGGTTATGAGATGCCATGAACTAGATACTACAGAGAGGACACCAACTTTTTTTTTGTTGTTTTGTTTGTTTTTCAAAACAAGGGTTCTTCTGTGCAGCCCTCACTGTTCCGGAACTCGCTCCATAGACCAGGCTGGCCTCGAACTCAGATCCACCTGCCTCTGCCTCCTGAGTGCTGGGATTAAAGGCATGAACTTGTGAACATTAGCTCTTCTAAAGGATGGTTGGATCACCATGAGACTGATACTTAAAACCAAGAGTTACAGCTGAAGGGGATGACACATGCTTATAATCCTATCAGAAGCACTAAAAGCTGAGCCTCCCTGAGCTACACAGTGAGACCCATTCACCAAACAAAATAAACAAAGCAAAACAAAACATCAGGAATTCCATTCATCTGGAAACAAAAACAAAGAAGAAAACTCCCTAGAAAAGATTCAAATGTATTTCTTAAAAACAGGACTGGAGGTATTGTCAGACCCATAATGTGAACGGTCTCTTATTATTTTAAATAT